>NC_085138.1:174892112-174917112 GCF_035046485.1 Aedes albopictus
AGTTTCCCAGTTTCTAATAACTTTTTTCACAAGCGTCGGATCACTTAGCGGTCTTCAACCAAATTTTTCGGCATATCGTTGGCTATACTTCAACGTCATTAGTTACATGGTATTAGTAGACAAAAGAATTCAACTTATGAGTAAAATGCTTAGAAGTACGTTTTCCCATACTGAAACCCATACAATTTTCAATCGCAATGCGGAATACGGGGAGGCAACCAATTGCTTCCAAATTTTGCACAGTTGTTTTGGGCGCTAATATAGATTGAAAAAGCTTTGTTCCAGCTTGATGCGATAAAATTAAAATTTCCTCTATAAAACGTTGACCCTCTCGAATGAATATACAGTCGGGTCTCCTATAAGACGCTACCACCCACTTTACGCGCCCACCGTAATTCGCAGGTTGTCTTTCAACCAATTTTGTTCATTTTCGGTATGTGAGTAGCCTATAATATAGTCTTACTGCAGGCAAAAAATCAATTGGATCGGATAGAATACAGCTCAGAAATTGCAGTGGGCTTAAAGTGGGTGGCAGCGTCTTACAGGAGACCCGACTGTATGATCAAATGTGAAATTCAAAACAATCATCAAAAGATTCACGATCAGTCCGAAATTCAGACCCCTCTACCCACAGCATGATCTTGCTTTACCGCCGTGGCTAAATGCAGGCTCATGGAGACGCATGGTTCCCGCCACAGCGGGAGAGGAATTATCTTTGAATTGTCGTGAGCTTCGGGCACTGTCTATGGTGGAGAGATCGTAGCACCTTACAAATAAAAATTTCTTGAATTTACTTAGTTTAACCAAGCAAAACGGGTTGGAAATGCTCTGTTGTGTGGAACACTAAGGGTCTGTTCCAATTGGAGAATTAGAATTAATTTTCACTTAAACTTGACAGTACGATAATTATTTCCTTAGGAGAACTGTCAAGTTTAAGTGTTGAACTGTCAAATTTAAGTAAAAATTAATTTTAATTCGCCAATTGGAACAGACCCTAAGTATGCAACACGTTGATAATTACGATAGATTTCATCATGATTCGTACAATTAGCAAACTAGATTTGCCGAGAACAACACCGAACAAAAGAGACATGCCATGTTCCAATGAAATGCGGTATCCCTGTACCCTCCCTGAAGAAGGCCCAAACCAAGGGTCGAAAATTCGGATGAAATAGTATCACGATTATAATTTATCCTGACTGAAAAGTCAACCATTGAGGGATAACTCTGCCAATACGTCGGTCGTTTCCACAATTATCTTTTGAAATATTGGTGTCGAATTGTCGTATTCACGTGTACTATCGTTCTACGCATAACCGTCCCATGCGTTTTACATGACATTTTACAGCAGAACATTTGTTTTAAAATGATAAAGCAATGTTGTTCATTTCGTAGAGTAAAACATACAGTTTATTGAAATGGTACACCCGTCATCTGCTTTTTGGCATTACATCCCCACTGGGAATAAATCTTCTTCCCACCTATGTATTCTATGACCACTTCCATAGATATTAAAAGAGACTCTTTCATTACTCTGGATGACTCTTTCGTTACTCTTGATCAATTTCACATTGTGGCAAGCAACTTATATCCTAGGAAATCAAAAAAATACATTAAATAATAAAAGGTCCTGGATTGAGTTTCTCGCCCAGCCATCCTTAGCATAGTCTTGCTTAATAGTCGTACATTCACAGCCCCTGCTTTAATTTTACCGTAGCATTAGGTGTGTGTCACCAACAAAGAGAATGAAGTCTCATACTTTGTTCTACAATGCTACAAAAAATAAAGAATGCAAGGTAAACTAAAACTGCGAATATTACTTACACAGAAAATCTAGTTTCTTTGATTTTTAGAGCATTCTTGCACCATTAAAAGATGCAACATAGTATATCACCAACATTTGGTATCAATTTCTACGGTATATTCATCGTATCTTTCATTTAACCTACATAGCAACGGGAAGAGCAGAGTGGATATACAGACAATAAAAGAGGTCACAGCTGTTACTGGTGGAGCCCAATACCAACTTGGCAAGTTATTCTGAATCAAGCATTCCTTCGTAAATGAAACCCATACCAAATCCTATAATATCGGAGAAAAGAACCCCAGCATCAGTTACCAAGCCAATGATAACGATATAAGTAATAATTATCTTTCATTTTCAACATATTGATTTTTCACTTGAGGTTCCCACCATTTCTCTTGCTACCCCTCCTATCTTCGAACAACAGTATAGTTCACTTTCTTCCACAGTTTCTCTCTCTCCGAGCCGAGATAGCCTGCCTTCGCTTCTGATATTGAATTTTTCCCTTTTTCCTTCTGGACAATTGTGTTAACATTTAATTCATCCCATAAAAAATCAAATCTTCCAGATAGTCGATGAACAAAACGAAACTGTTGAAACATCTTAAATAATTTACCATTATGCACTACGGTGGGTACAGCTTCGACACCAGTTCCATTTCACAGCTGGATTTATGTTCACAAAACTACTCCAAAGCGATTGCACTGATTCGTTTCCATTATTAAACTTAATGGCTCTACTGAATGGTATTCACTTAAAACTTCACATCATCCTCTAATTTTGACGACTAATTCGTTCAATTCGTTACGATTTCGACTGCTTTTTGCAAGAAAATGCTACTGCATATACACTCCTTGTTTTACTCTCCATCTTTTGCGGCCGAAGTGTGCACAGATAGATCCTTGAATTTTCATGCCACATTCTTGCATTTTCCTTCGCACGATAGCCATGTTTTCCGCCGGTATTCCAATTTCTGCATCTTTAAATTTCAAAATTTCGTAGATTCGTTGCACATTTCACGGAAATTGCACTGCAAAAGACACTTATCGAGAGACACTTTCCAACTTCGCGTCAAGTATGTTGGTGAAAAACCGAGAAAATTTTCACGGGTTGCACACAAAAGCTTTTCTCTTCACCACCGACCGACACTCACACACAGCCCACCACACGCAACACTACCACACGCCTCGACTTCTTGGCGATTCCATCATCAGCGCGCATCCAAGTACGAGTTCACCAAACTTTTCCACATTGTCCTATCATCGGCCGCCCATGAAAATGGGGATGTTTCGAACATTTTGACCGCTTCCGCTGGAAGTTAATTTCAGCTCGATCATCCGCGAATGGGCTTTCGTTTTGCATCACCCATATTGGTAACCGAAAGATAGCCAATTATATTTGCACTGTGCCACTTTTCACCAGAAGTATTTCACTCTTTGGCAGTCCGTAGATATATGATCCTTTTTTGTGATTTTCATCCTGCCGTCTCCACGGAAGAATGCTTCAGAATCTGAGCAAAAATCATGCTGGAAAGAGATGGACGAAGAAAAATTATATTAGATGTTAGTCTCTGGCAAACTGCTGCTGATTAGGGGAGAGTCGACATTATGTATATTATAGTACATTATTGGTCTATTGTTTTTTTTTTTACGAAATGTGATTGTTATTTTTATACTTTTACTTTACTTACTGAATTTTTACAAGAATAGAATATAACAAAACTATGATTACTGGATTTTGTTCAACAAATTTTAACACAAAATTTACAAACTTCAAAAATTTTTAAAATAAATGCTGCTTTGGAACATAAAGTATAAAAAAACTTAAAAAAAAACTACTTTTGGGCATAATCAGTCAACATACAATCAAACATCTGTAAAATAGAAATTTACCTTCTCCACTTAATTTTGCTCTCTCGAACTCGAATATCGCTTCAAGACTCTTACAACTAGTGAACTATACTGCAAAAAAGAATTAAAGAAAAAACATTTTTTCTTGGAATAAGCTAAGCGATAAAATAAGTAAACTTTCTTCTCCGGAAGTACTTCTGAGACTGATTCATGTTCAGAATAGCTGCATTACTTCACAATCAAGGTTTAACAAAAAAAAATACATAAATGAGCGATCGAATGCCAGGGCCCGTGGCGCAATTTGTCGCACGTTTACTTCATAAGCAGATGGTCATGGGTTCGATCCAAGCCCTGGCACTCTCGTCAGTTGCTCTTTTCCCCTGAGAGCAGCTGACACTGACCCTCTTCTGAGCCCATCCCGGGTAGAGGCTAATGGCAAACAAAAGACAAAATAATAACTGGTTTTGCCATCATATCTCGTTTTGCCATTCTTCTGTTATTATGAAAAACTTAAAATGGCAAATCAATAGCAAAATATGCAATCATAGCAAATCTTGTCATTGATATGTTATTCATGAATAATGCTAAATAACACATCAATAACAAAAATTACTATCATGGTAAAACTTGCAATGTAGCACCTTTTATAATGAATTGTATAAAATATCAAAACAATAACATAATTTACATTCCTAGCTAAATTTGCCATTATTTTGATATTGTGAGAAACTATAAACATTAGGCACCATAACATATTTTACTCTTAATATACCATTAACTATTATATTGTATATTTCAAGCATAACTTTTCAATTCGACGTATCTAGCAAAAGTAAACAAATCCGGATTCTAAGCTGTGTGTTTGATTCGCCATGGATTCTATTTGATGCACATCAATTTATGTTAATTTAGAACTCAAACAATTAAAGAGTATAATTTGTAAATAGCTCATAAATAGCTCATTTTACCTTTCTTCTGCTACTTTGAAATAATAATTGAATATACCATTATTTTAAAATTGAATTTGAACAACTAAACCTACCATTATTTTGATCGCCACATAAACAGCTAAATTTGTTCTTATTCTGTTATCAATAACTCAAGAATGTCATATTTTGTTATTCACCGATAACAGTTAATTTGGGTCTTATTTTGTTATCAATATCTCAATAATAACTTATTTTGTTCTTCAATTTAATCCGCATGCTTTACCATTACTTTGTTATTACAATGACAAAATAAGTTATTTATATGTTTTTCTGCTACCAAAATTTTGTTATTATTTTTGTTATTTTAACTCTTATTTCAAACATACAAATAACACATTTTACCATTCAAACATTCTGTTTTAATGGTAAAATTTGCCATTCTTATGCCATTAAGCTCTACCCGGGATGGCTCAAACGAACCCGGATACTTGGACATCGGCGAACCGGCAATTCATAATGGACCCCCAATCGGACTGCAAACAGGAACAACAACAGCCACACATCCTCGTGCTCATCATTCTACCATGAAAGGGTAAAGAGTGAAGGCAACGCAACGGCAACCAGCTGGATATAGTACAATTAGAATAGAATGCATTTAGGCGCTGTACAAAGTGTAAGTACAGCTTCCAAGTGGAATTGCTGAAGCAGTGCCTTAGTGGACAAAAAGAGCTGTAAATTAGGTTAAGTAATTGAAGAATAAAAAAAAACGATTTAATCCAAATATGGTGAAAAGAACCCTTCTTACAATTATTAAAACTATTGTTGTGTTATTTGTATTTAACATATTTATTTTGTGTGATGGACCAAAAGTTCTAGAAAATATTGTGGATTTGGCATCTAGTGGATTGGTTTCCAAAATAGCATCATGGACCATGGACTAAATTACCAGAAATGCCAGACACCTTCTAGAATCTTGTATGAAATTTTTAAGAAATAGCTTACATATTCTGGAATATTGTATCTTTTGTTAACTACCAAAAGATCTTGAATCGATTAACAAATGGATAAGAAAATCAGCGAGATACACTTTGTCTAATCTCCAGTGAATCAAAATTGAACCATCGCGCAACAATAATGACAATGTCGCAACCTGTATTTGTTGCGACAATCCACCCAATGCGACATAAGTTTGTCCCAACTTGAAAATAATAGGATAAACATCGTACACCACGAGTTGTGAGATTTTTCAGCCTTGCAATGCGATTTTCGAGCGGTAACTTCGAGTCGGTAAACACTGCAACTCTGCTGAAGATCTATCATCAAACAGTTTCGACTTTGGGTTTGTAATAATTGATTATTCACGAGTTGAAAAGTACGCAACAAATTCAGCTTCCGTTTTGTCTGCAACAAAAATTTTCGAGATCATGTCATTATCTGTTACCAGTAGGGATAAAGAGTAATCGTCACGCCTTCATTGTTGCTTGTTTTGTGCTTCTTTTGTCTGACAATTCTTTTCACTGTTAATATCTCTTAATCAGTCGAATAAATTAGCTCCAAAGTACTTAGTATTCATGGTTATGGTGTAAAAAGGATAAAAATGATATATCTACTGTGTAAATCAGTTTTGGCGTTAGCTAGTTATTTTGGTTCTTGCGTTTTTCCCACAATATATAAATTCAAAGATTTCATTTAACATATTGTTAGTTTTCATAGAATTCCTGTTTATTTGTAATTTGTTATTTATAGTTTTATTGAAAATAATAACCTGATATAAGGTCAGCATTATTTATTGAAAAATAATTTTCCTTAGACTAGTCAAAAGCTCATGCACGATAACAAGCGAATATTATAAATAAAAAATGAAATTTATTGAAATACTCTTCGAAACATATCTCAGTAACCACCACATGTCCAATCGAAATAAAATTTCAGGGCCTTTTACAAGGATATTGTAGCTTTCATTTGATGCTCAGAGAACCCAAATAGGTTGACAGACGGCTGAGATATTTATTATGATACACTTGGTCGAGCTGAGTTGATTGGTATATAAGACTAGGCCCTGCGGGCCTCGGATCGAAAGTCGTTTTTTCGAGCGGTATTTACACCCATAAGTAAGAAGGGTAAAAAAAGTGGCGATCGACTGTTAGTATCAACGGCTTTGGCTATGTAAAAAATGCATCGCAAAATGTTAAAATAAATAATATAAGACTTGAAACTAAAAAGTACACATTCATCTCCGGGCATCCATGAACTAGTTGAGGTAAGACACTTATGATTTTATCAACGTGTAGATATTTCTAGTATGGAATTATAATTTAGTCCCCGCTTACTTATTAGACCCCAGCTTGAGATACACTGTTTAATTCTTTACCCTTCTATTCATTAAAACAAAATGATGTATGCACAGAATAGTTTCCGTTGTTTTCGTAACCATGTATGCTCACTTCTAACAAAAAAAGTAACGAGAAACGAACAAAATAGCGCTTAATACATAACTTAATTCAAAGTTGTATGAAAATAGGAACATTAATAAGCATGAGTAAGGTACCCCAAAAATAGCTTTAATCAAATACACAAACACAGACTTAAAGACATAGAAACCAACGGTTCACTCAGAGTGTCAGTCCAAGCTAGATCTTTTATTAGTCAGTTAATTATCGTCTTCCTTCAAATTTAGTTCTGCCATTTTTTTATTATCGATTCAAACTGCGAATAATCTTTGAACTTTCAGAAATGGATCGTAAATTCGTTGGATGCATTCGACAATTTCAGGTTGTTGATAGTGACTAATAAAATACCTGTTTATGACAAACTATATCTACTCCAACGACTGCCAACTATCCCCTATACAAGCTCGTGCTGTTTGCTATCTATGCCAAAGCCACCCTTTTTTCGGGGGGAGAAGGTATACCCACACAAACTCACGCACAAGCTCCACATCAGCGTAGGTTTGGTCCGACATTGAGTAAACCGAGCTCCACCGTAGAACAAGAGACAGAGAGAGATAGAGAGGGAGTAACCATGGTAGGTACGTACGAACCGTACGGATGCCTCAGTCACCATACGATAAGTGACCGAGCGACCAAAGAGGAGTAACCATTAATGTCAAATAATTACCTATCGTTATCACACGCCGATATTAATGAAATATCCCGTCCTAGCTAACTTCAGCGATACGTACCAACACCATTAGCGAAAGGTCTGACAGCATTGGTTAAGTGCACTTTGTTAGCATGTTGACGCTATCCACTATGGGAAGCGAACAGACGTGGGTTGTTGCCTGTGTGGGAATGGTGGGCGATCTTTTTATGGGTCCTATCAGGGTTTTGATCCGTCGTTGATCGTAATTTAATTATTCCGTGCAATGCCTTTAACAGTAAGGAAGAATGAAAAAAATCTGTAATGGGCAAGAAATCTTAACACTTGAAATCACTGCTAGAAGCATTCTTATCATTTTGTTTGGAAAACTGCACTCGTGAAGATACGTAGCATAAGGGTGTCGTCATATGGCAACAATTGCCAATCGTTTAAACTGCACTTCCAGCAAACTGATGGAAACGCATGGTCATTTGACCCTAAGAATCAGTCAAACTCAAGTGGTGTGATTAGTTTAAGGACAGACTTGTTAGGGTCCCAAAATGGCCGCCACAATGGCCGACTTTGGCACCTACTCACGATTTCGAGGGCTCAAATCTCATCGTAAACAAAAACAGTGCACCTGAACTTTTTATTTTAAGCTAATTACAAGTGAGCAAGAACAGAATAATGAAATACGATGTTGTTGGAAGCTTGCTTCTTGAGATTTGTGCGTCTGAAGTTTCGATGCAATGTTGAAGCGGGATTTCAAGACGTTTGTCCTTAAGCTGAGGAATGATGCCATTTTCCAAAGTTTCGTCATTTTCAAAGCAAAGATAACCGTACACATCGTAGTTGCTACTCCGTGATTGACCAGAACAATCGAAGTTGCACAGAGAACCAATGAATGGTGCTTGGGACTAGCTACGCACTCTCAATGTGCACAATTCGAGAGTTCAATATTTGAAAGTCAATAACGGTGCCGGCCACGTCCTTACGGTCATCGGGAAAGGGAAGGAATGTTAGTTCGACAACCGTTGTTAGTAGAAACCGTGGAATCCACAGCATCCCCACACTCGGGAAGGAGTATTTGTTAGTAGGGTAGGGTAAGATGTGGATCTTGGAGCCACTTTGGTAGATGATATGATTAAACCGTAAGAACCGACATTCACCGAAAATTGTCGCGCGATTCTGATCCCGGAATCCACACACGTGTCCCCATCACTCTACCGACAAATCGACCGATCCACGAGAATAGCCACACGCTTCTGATTCCGCCTTTAATACTCGCGTCCCAATCAACACTAACCGAGAAAATCGACCGACCAACGAAACTAGTCGCGCGCTTCTGATCATTTTATACTCCGATGAAAACATTCACAAAACATCAATCAATTCAATTCACAACAATCAATTTTCATAAATTCATTTTTGAAAATTGGTTTGTAAAATGGAAGCGGTGCAAAAAGGTCATCTGCAATGGGGTAAGATGCCACTTAACATGGGCAGCATAGACACCAACAACCATGCGCCTCCATGTGTTTCTCAATCTAAACAAAAAACAAAACCTTCAGAAAATTTTAATTGCAAGCACGAAAACCCGCAAATTGCCCTTTTTCATTGGGAAATCAAAAAACGATTATTTATGCGAAGCGGCGCCGCTCAAACGTCAAAATTTTCCATGAAAGTAAGCAGGCCAGCGTAAATTCGTTTAAAAGACTATTGTTTATCACATCAACGAACCTAACCTGAAAATGATTGACACTTTAACAGATTACACACATGCACGAAAAGGGCAATGAATATCTTTTACTTTACCGACCTTCCAACTCAAGATAATCAATGGTCTACTGCACGAATTTACACTGGCCTGCTTACTCTCACAAGAAATTTTGCGTTTGAGAGGTGTCGGCACCGCTCAAACTTCAAATTTTCTGTGAGAGTAAGCAGGCGAGCATAAATTCGTGCAGTGGACCATAATTCAGCTGCTGGAGTACAGTGAAAGCAGCCATCAACGACGCAGCTGAGAGCACCATCGGGTACGTGGAACGGAATCGACGAAACGAATGGTTCGACGAAGAGTGCAGAACGGTTTTGGAGGAGAAGAACGCAGCGAGGGCGGTAATGCTGCAGCAAGGGACTCGACAGAACGTGGAACGTTACAAACAGAAGCGGAAACAGCAGACCCGCCTCTTTCGGGAGAAAAAGCGCCGCCTGGAAGAAGCGGAGTGTGAAGAAATGGAACTGCTGTGCCGTTCCCAAGAAACACGGAAGTTCTATCAGAAACTCAACGCATCCCGCAACGGCTTCGTGCCGCGAGCCGAAATATGCAGGGATAAAGACGGAGGCCTCTTGACGGACGGACGTGAGGTGATCGAAAGGTGGAAGCAGCACTTCGATCAGCACCTGAACGGCGTGGAGAACGTAGGCACGGGAGCCCACGGCAACGGAAGGAACGATGACGCCAGTGCAGCGGAGGACGGAAATGAACCAACTCCCACGCTGAGGGAAGTTAAGGATGCCATTCACCAGCTCAAAACCAACAAAGCAGCTGGTAAGGATGGTATCGCAGCTGAACTCATCAAGATGGGCCCAGAAAAGTTGGCCACCTGTCTGCATCGGCTGATAGTCAGGATCTGGGAAACCGAACAGCTACCGGAGGAGTGGAAGGAAGGGGTAATCTGCCCCATTCACAAGAAAGGCGACCATTTGGAATGTGAGAACTTCAGGGCGATCACTATTTTGAATGCTGCCTACAAAGTGCTATCCCAGATCATCTTCCGTCGTCTGTCACCTAAAACAAATGAGTTCGTGGGAAGTTATCAAGCCGGCTTCATCGACGGCCGGTCGACAACGGACCAGATCTTTACCGTACGGCAAATCCTCCAGAAATGCCGTGAATACCAGGTCCCAACGCACCACCTGTTCATCGACTTCAAAGCGGCATACGATAGTATCGACCGCGCAGAGCTATGGAGAATCATGGACGAAAACGGCTTTCCTGGGAAGCTGACTAGACTGATTAAAGCAACGATGGACGGTGTGCAAAACTGCGTAAGGGTTTCGGGTGAACTATCCAGTTCATTCGTATCTCGCCGGGGACTGCGACAAGGTGACGGACTCCCATGTCTACTCTTCAACATCGCGCTGGAAGGTGTGATGCGACGAGCTGGGCTCAACAGCCGGGGAACGATTTTCACAAAATCCGGTCAATTTGTGTGCTTTGCGGACGACATGGACATTATCGCTAGAACATTTGGAACGGTGGCAGAACTGTACACCCGCCTGAAACGCGAAGCAGCAAAGGTCGGACTGGTGGTGAATGCCTCAAAAACAAAGTACATGCTGGTAGGCGGAACCGAAAACGACCGGATCCGTCTGGGTAGTAATGTTACGATAGACGGGGATACTTTCGAGGTGGTGGAGGAATTCGTCTACCTCGGATCCTTACTGACGGCTGACAACAACGTGAGCCGAGAAATTCGGAGGCGCATCATCAGCGGAAGTCGGGCCTACTACGGGCTCCAGAAGAAACTGCGGTCGAAAAAGATTCACCCACGCACCAAATGCACCATGTACAAAACGCTGATAAGACCGGTGATCCTCTACGGGCACGAGACATGGACCATGCTCGAGGAGGACTTGCAAGCACTCGGAGTTTTCGAGCGACGCGTGCTAAGAACGATCTTCGGCGGTGTGCAGGAGAACGGTGTGTGGCGGAGAAGGATGAACCACGAGCTCGCTGCACTTTACGGCGAACCCAGTATCCAGAAGGTGGCCAAAGCCGGAAGGATACGTTGGGCAGGGCATGTTGCAAGAATGCCGGACAACAACCCTGCAAAGCTGGTGTTTGCAACGGATCCGGTTGGCACAAGAAGGCGTGGAGCGCAGAGAGCACGATGGGCGGACCAGGTGGAGCGTGACTTGGCGAGCATCGGGCGCGACCGAGGATGGAGAGCGGCAGCCACAAACCGAGTATTGTGGCGTACTATTGTTGATTATGTCTTGTCTTAATGATGTTGAACAAATAAATGTATGTATGTACCATAATTCAGAGATCAAAAAAATCTTGTCAAGAAATAAACCATAATTTAGGATTTTATCTATAAATAGCTGTCCCCGACGAACTTTGAGTAGTGTGCGGTAGTTCGACAGCAGCAAAGCATCGTGCGCTGGCTTTGCTAGATTTTTGCGATTTTTTTTTTGGCGGGGCTCCAACGACGACGACGGGACGCCAAGCAGTCAGTAGTGTGCGGTAGTTCGACAGCAGCAAAGCTTCGCGCGCAGGCTTTGCTAGATTTTTGCGATTTTTCTTTTCTCTTCTCTCGGCGGGGCTCCGACGGCGGGACGAAGCGTACGGTGGACGCGTCGTGGCTCGAGTCGGTTCCGAATTTTTCGCTTCCCGTCGGCGCTAGTTCCCAATACACTTTTAGTTGATAATATTTTTTTTTTGCATTAACACAAAAGAGTGAAAAATGTTAGTTCGGGCTCGCCGGTCGAGGAAAAAATCCGGGCGCCGACAAGTGAGTCGCGTTCAGTGTATTTCTGTGTGGAATAGACTAAAGGTTTCTGCTCCCTAGTGGAGTGGAGACGCGCGATAGAATTTTCTTTTTGGCTAGTTTTTGCGTCGAAAAGTGGTCGGTTGTTAACGGCGGTTTGTGTATATTGATCCATTGTCAAATCATATCACCAACCATAGGTGACTCCCGGACTGACAATGTACCTTACCCTACTAACAAAAAAATCCTTCCTGAGATAAACGTGGAGATGCAGCGATTCGCGGTCTTTTTAACAACGTTTGTCTTACTAACATTCCCTCTCATCCTCGATGACCGTAAGGACGTGGCCGGCGCCGTTATTGACCTTATTAAAGTTGAGAGCTCTCAAACTGTGTACATTGAGAATAGTAAGCTAGTCCCAAGCCCTATTCATTGGTTCCTTGTGCAATTTCGATTGCTCTGGTCAATCACGGAGTAGCAACTACGAATTGTGCGGTCATCTATGCTCATGCTCATGCTCATGCTCATGCTCATGCTCAAATAGCTGTCCCCGACAAACTTTGTCTTGCCTACTGCGTTTTTTTACGGTCAAAGTTTAGGTTCCCGTCGAGTTCCCGGTCAAAATGTATAAAAAACTAGCTGTACCCGGCAAACTTTGTCTTGCCTACTGCGTTTTTTGACGTTTCAAATTTCAATCCATGACCAAGTCCCCGGTCACAAAATGTATGGAAGATTGATTTTCAAAAACTCTAATTTTTTCATTTTTTTTTGCGTCATAAACCTTCCTTGGGTGAAAACTAACAGAACAAAACTAAGACAACCAAAATCGGACCCTCCGTTCGCAAGTTATGCGCGGTCCCACGTATGCCACTGCATTTTTATATATATATATATATATATATATATATAGGGTGACAATGGGTATTATCGGCAGGTTTGTTCTCTTCGTCATGGGGGGTTTTTGTCAGTCAAATTGCCTGAAACTTGGTCATATAATTCAGCTTAGTTGGGAAGGATTTGAGACCAACTCTGAGTTCAATAGGTTTCAAAAAACGTCCAAAGACGAAGAGAACAAAACGGCCGAGAATAGGTAATTTCCCCTAGATGGATTTTCAAAAAATCGCTATTTCTCCATGTTTTTACCTCATAAACCTTCATTGGGTGAAAATTAACAGAAAAAAAACTAAGACGACCTAAATCGGACAAAACCTAAAACTTTCTTCAAAAGCACTGAAATTCACATGTCTAGACATTTTGGGTGCGCTGAATCTATTTCTGGCATCAAAATTTACATAGCTCTTACTATTTTTATATAAAAGTAGGTTTAATGTTTAAAACTAACCTTATTTTTAATTAAAATAATAACATTCTTAAAACAAATAAGTCGGCATCATGTTTATTTGTTTTGGAATATAATTTTAGTGCTCTATGTTCTGCGAGAAGGTTGAATAATATGTTTGTTTACGTAGTTTTTCCCATGAAATAAGTAGAATTGTATAAAAATGCGAGAAAAAAGGCAATATTGCTACACACTTTTTATTGTTAGGGTTACATTCTGTTCATCATCTACGCTTGTCTTACAGCGAAAATAACAATGACGATACCTCATACCACATGTAGGTAAAACAAATACATCGACAATACAAGCGCACAACACAGACAAACAGATATCTTACTCTACTCACTTCCCATTGATCCTCTTATTAACGGTTTGTTGAAATAATCGGTAGTTCGTAAATCGTACGCTCATGGCGCTCGCATCATTTTTGCTCCTATTTGACGTTTGTTCACTACCGCCACCTAGTTACGAGATTGCGAAACATTGGCATTGATTGGCGGTTTGATTGGCATTGAGCGATTATGTTCTATTGACTATTATTTAAATCGCAATTTCTTCGAACTGATCGTCTGTTTGTCTGTACCTTAGTCTGAGCTCACCATTTCAGAGGGGTTTTGAGTTAATCTTTGTTGATATTAATATCGTCGAATTGCCGAAAAGATGTTTTAGCAAATGAAACATTCGATGATTAGTTGATAAAATAATAAATATGCATGTGCAAGGTATTAGGAAAGGTATTCGTTTTTGAATTTATAAAAAAAAACCGTTATTGCATTATATTTATTTATTACTAGCAGTCCCGGCAAACGTCGTTTTGCCTGCCTACTCTGTTTTTTTGACATCCGGTTCCATGAAGAAATGCCCCTCAAAATGGAATTTCAGATTTTCCCGTTTTTCTTGCCTTCCCGGTCACTTTTTCTAATTATTTTTTCGCACGAACACGTCGGAGCCCTGGCGGAATGCAACAGTGAAAGAATCATGTCGATCTGTTGACCCGTTCCCGAGCCTATTCGTGACATACAAACATCATTCCATTTTTATTTATATAGATAGATAGATAGAAAAGGTAAACTACAGATTTGATAGCAACTCACTTTAATATGATCGAGCAAAATACAGTCTATCACATAAACCATTCAATAACCGCTCTGTTGTATTTGCTCAAAAATGCACTTGCTGAACACAGTACCAACGAAATGCTGTCTCAAGAGATCGTTGAAATCCCTCCCAGTCCATTCTAGCTAAGTGATAACGCAACATATAAATAAACTACAATGACTTTTATATTCTGGACGGGAATTTTAAAAGATATTTTATAAATATGTTTACGTTCGAAAACAAAATGCATAAATTTCGACTGCTCCCCAACCATGCGTCTCCATTACAGCTTTTTTTTTTCAAAAAAAAAAATTTTTTTTCGTTCTTAGCGCAGTTTTGCATAGACAGTGACGTATATCTCCAAAAACTAGACAAGGTTTGGGGTTAGATGCAACACACCTGATCGTTCCGAACTTTTTCATTAAAAGGTACTAGATCAATTTTGCCTGAAGTTATTATCTAAAAAACCAGTAAAATTTCTTTTTTTTTTTGAATAAATGTGCTAAGATTAATTTTGATTATTGTAATGCTGTATCCCAATCAATAACAAAGTTCATGGATTTCAATATCAACTTTACGTTAGACACTACGGCAATGAAATTATGGTTTGAAATTATGATGATAAAAACAAATTATTCGATACATAATTTTTCAACTTTGAAAAATTCCACTGGACTCAATTTTGATTAAATTGATTTGAAAATTTTGATTTTTCTTAGTTAAAGTATTTATAATAAAAGAAAAATATCAAGTCAATGAAATTTTGAGCTCAAATTTTGAGGTTTTGTCCGGCCCAAGATCTTATCATTTTATCAACAATTTTACCAAATAATAAACTAGGTTGAATGGTTAAATTTTATCATTTTTATTTATGGAATAAAAACCATCATGCCAAATTTTCCGGATTGTCAGAACCGGTTCCGGCAGGGAAAGAGAAAGACTTTCTAGAGCCATACTCTTCTATAGAGTTTAGGAACTAAAAATTCACTAATTTTCACTAATGTTAAATTCAATCAAACGTCATGCTAAGAATTAAAACCTGGGATTTGTTATGAATTCCTTCAAGGACACCTTCAGTTTTTATCAAGGATTCCTTCAGACATTCCTCCAAGGATTTCCTAAGGAATTTCACCAAAGAACCTTTCGCGTATTTCTACTGTGATTTCATCGGATATTCTTCCTGGTATTCCACCAGGGATTCCTCCAGGAATTCCTTAAATACCGCTAGATTTTTGTCAGAATTTCTTTGGGAATTTTTGCAGGGATTCCTCTAACTTTCTTCTGGGATTCCTCCAGGAACTGCTGCAGGAATTCCTCCAGGAACTCGTGTAGGGATTCCTTCAAAAAATATTACCTGAGGTTCCTTTAGGAAAACGTCCCATGAATCGTCCTCCATGAATTCTTCTAGAGATTCCTCCAGGAGTTCCTCTTCAGATTGTTCCTGGAATTTCTACAGGCACTCCTTCAGAAATTTCTCCAGGGATTCCTCCAAGGATTCCGCCAGGATTAACCCCAGGGATTTCTTGAGAAATCCTTCCAGGAATTGATCCAGAAATTCCACCACTAATTCCGTCAGAGATCCCTCTCAAAATTTCTCTAGCGATTGCTTCATGAATTCCTCCAGGAAGTCGTCCTCCAGGAGTTTCTACAGTAATTCCTACATGAACACCTACAGTAATTTCTCCACGCAATCCTCCAAGTATTCCTCCAGGAATACCTCAAGGAATTTCTCTAGTGACACCTCCAGAGATTACTCCAGAAATTCATCTAGGCAGTCCTCAAGGAATTTCTTCAGGCATTCCTTCCAGGAATTTATCCTGGAATTGCTTCAGGAAGTTCTACAGGAATTCTTTCAGAAATTCCTCCATGATACGATCCAGGAATTCCTTCAGGACTTCCTCCATACAGACATTCATACAGAAATTTGTCCAAGGATTTCTCCAGGTAATCCTCCAAGAAGTTCTCCAGAGATTCCTACAAAATTTCCACCCGGGATTCTTCCCACAAATTATGCAGTAATTTCTTAAGGGATTCCCCGAAAAACTTCTCCAGAAATTCTTCCAGGAATTTCTTCAGGAATTGTTTCAGGGTTTTCTCCAGGAATTCCTTCAAAAATTCATACAGTAATTTATTAAGGAATTTCTACAGGGAATTTCCAGGGATTCCTCACGGAATTTATCCAGAAATTTCTCCTCTAGGGATTCCTCCAGAAATTCCTCTAGGCATTTCTCCAGGAACTATTCCATGAATTTCTTCCAGAATTCCGTCAGGCACTCTCCCAGAAATTCCTCCTGGCATTCCTCTAGGAACTCCTCCGAAGATTTCTTCAGAAATTCTTCCAGAAATTTCTCCAGGGATTCCTCTAAAAATTTATCCAATAGTTTCTCCTCAAGGCATTTCTCCAGGGATTCTTTGAAGGATTTCTCTAGGGCCGCCTGCAGGGATTACTCCAGAAATTCATCAAAGCATTTCTCCAGGAAATCCTTTAGGTATTCCTCCAGAATTCCCTGAAGAAATCTTTTCAGGAATTGTTTCAGGAATTTCTCCAGGATTTTTTTAATAAATTCCTACAGTAATTTATTACGGAATTTCTACAGCAATTTCTTCAGGGATTCCTCTAGGATTTTTTTCCTCCAGGAATTCCTCCAAAAAAATCCTCCAGACATTTCTTTGGGAATTACTCCATGCATTTCTTGCAGATTTTTTTTCCGGCATTCACCAGAAATTCTTCCAGCCATTTCTCCAAAGATTCCTCCTGGAATTACTCAAGGGATTCCTCCAGAAATTCCACAAGGAATTTCCCTAGAAATTCATGCACGAATTCATCCAGTTTTTCCTCCGAGAATTGCTTCAAGGATCCCTCTAGGAAACCATGCAGGCATTTTCCCACGAATTTCTCCAGCGATTTCCCCTGAGATTCCAACAAGATTCCTACGAGGATATCTAAAGGAATTCCTCCATAAATTCTTCCAAGGATTCCTCCAAGAATTCCTTAAGGAATTCCTCCAGGAATTTCTCAAGGGATTTCTTCAGAATTTTTTTCAAGGATTCCTACCATAATTCCTCAAGAGATTCCTCAAGGAATTTCTCTAGGAAATGCTCCAGGTATTTTTTCAGAAATTCCTTCAGGGATGTCTCCAAGAATTCCAGAAATACCCAAAGAGATCCCTCAGGACTCTTCTAAATTTCTCCAGAGAATCCTCCCAGTGTTTCTCTAAGGATTCTTCCAGGTATTCATCCAGGTACTCATCCAGGGACTCCTTCGGTAATTCTTCCAGGGACTGCTCCAAGAATTCATCTACAAATTTCTCCAGGGGTAATTCCAGGAATTCCTGCAGATATACTTTCAACAATTTCTCCAGGGATTACTCCAGGAATTTCTCCAGAGATTGCTCCGGAAAATATTCCAGGGATTCCTTTAGAAATTCCTCTCGGGATTTCTTCAAAAACTTATTCAGGGGTTCCGTGAGCTATTTCAAAAATCTTTCCAGCATCTTTTCCAGGGATTCACCCAAGATCCCACCCAAGATTCTCCTGGATTATCTGAAGATTTTTTTATAATTACTCCAAGGATTAATAATCCCTTAGAAATGACATCATTTTTGGCGGATACATGCAACAAACTTTTTTCAACATTTCTTATGACTTTCTCATCGAGAATTGTATTATATTCGGGATATTTTTGGTACATGCCTGCTGATTGAATTCCAAAATTTGAAGCAAATTCCATAAAAAGATTACTGACAAGATGTGTGACAAATTATTTCTAGTGCTGTCATGGTAGAATCAAAGCTAGGTAGTCGAGGTTACCCGATTTCAGCGTCCCTTCACGTGTACATTCACGTGGATGAATTCTTGGAGGAATCTTGGAAGGAACCGCTTGAGAAATTCCTGAAGGAACTGCTGGAACAACTTCTGAGGAAATTCCTGCCGAAGTTTCTGAAGTAATTCTAGTAATATTGAAGAAGGCTCTAAAGATATTTCCGAAAGTATCGCTGAAGTAATTTCAGAAGGGATTAAAAAAAATCTAAGAAAATTGTAAATACATATATTCCTGGAAAAAAAATATCTGTAAAATATGTATTTTTCTAGATTCCATAGATGGATTTTCTGAAGAAATTCTGGAAGGAATACCTGAAAACTCCTGGTGGAATACCTAACAAAATCTTTGAGATATTAAAAAAAAAATCCTGAAGAAATTACCAAATAAAAATCCTAAACAATGTTTCATTGAATTCCTGGAGAAAACCAGGAAATACATAGAGGAATACCCGGCGAAATTTCTGATGACATCTCTGTGTCAATTTCTGCAGGAATCGCTGCAAGAACGTCTTTCAGCCTTTCCATAGCAATTCTCTACAGAAGTCTGCAAAATCTGTAGAAAAATTTCTGAAGTAATCCTTGGAGGATTTCCTAAGCAATTTCTGGAAGAGAAATGTCTTGAAGGAATATCTAAAGGAATATAAAGAAATTTTGGAATATTCCTTAATAATCTCTTGCAGAACTCCTAAAGCAAACCTTGGAGATAGTTCTTTAGAAGGCTTGAGTTTCTTATTCCCAATGTATTCGTGAATCATTTTCTAAAAAAAAGTTCATGGAGTATTGAGCATGAGCATGAGCATGATTGACCGCCCGCGGTTGCTCCTCTGTTATTGCAAGGACAACTGCATTTACACAAAGAACCAACAGATGATGCTTGGGATTAGCTTTCTCTTCATTGTGTAAATGCTGCAATCCCAATACTTTTCAATAAGCAAAACCAGCGCCGGCCGCGTCCGAATGCAGGTCAATTGAGGATAGGGAAGGAAATGATGACGTGATTCTCGCTTAGGCCAATAACCGAGGAATTCTCTGCGTTACTACGGGAAATCACTAGGAGTTTGGACAGGAGAAATGGAGATGTGTTGAGGATTTCGACGTGGTAAACGAATGTAATGTTTTGATTCGCGATTAATAATGTGCTCGCGAAGAAATACCCTTCTAAACCTTGGACGACGAACGCGATCTATTGTGCCTCAAAACTCACCCTACATAAGTTATTCATTCGCAACTAAGGAGAACACAATGCTAAACACCGACGCATCTGTAGTTTGTGTTTCCGCGCGAGACAATGCTGAACGCGATCGATTCACAAGTATTAACAAAACAACACGGGATAAATAAATCAGAAAGATCTTACCGCATGGTTCGCCGTCTATCTTTTACCGACCCTCTCTTTTTTCCAGAAATTCATGCAACGTTTATTTGAGTTAAAACATTTATTCATTTGGGCTAAAATATTACAAATGTCGACACCGAAGATGACGAACCATTCAAATTTTTGTGTACATGCTAAAAATGAAATAAAAATATTTATTACCAACTAAATGTGCATTTGAAACTAGCGCCGACACATGACGTGACGAACTTTTCAATATTTGTTAGATAAATACACAAAACCCAGTGCGGAATTTTATACATACTATAGCATTAATTATTGTGATAAAATGGAACGAGCTCACCTCTAAAAAAAAGTTCATGGAGAATTTTTGAGAAAGCTTATGGAAGGATTTCTAGATAAATGCTTTGAACAAATTCTGGAGCAATCTCTATTAAAGAAATCTGAAGAAATTCGTAGATGAATTTCTGGAACAATCTTTACAAGGTTTTTTAAATCCATGCTACATTTTTGGAAGCTATACGTGCAAGACTTTTTTAGGAGTTCTTGGAGAAATTTCTAAATGACATTCTAATGTCTAAAGGAATCCCTGGAAGATTTTGTGAAAATTTTGTGAAAAAATGTTAACATTTCCGACTGAATTTCTTTAGGATTCCCTGGATGATTTTTGGAAGTAAATCTACGAGAAGTTTCCAAAGAATCTCTTTAAGAATGCCTGGAAGATTTTTTCAGGAACTTGTGGAAGATTTTTTAAATGAATTCTTGGAGAAATTTGTAAAGAAATCTCTGGAGGCAAATCTGGAAATATTTTTGAAGAAATTATTAGTCGAATTTATAATAAAACCAATGGGAGGTGTTCAGAAAGAACCCCTCAAAAATTTGTGAAGGAACCTCCAGGGTAGTTTCTATTGGAATCCCTGCAGGAATTCCCGAATGGATCTCACTTTTTTTTAAGAGTCCCTGGAGAAATTTCTTGAGAAACCCCAGGAGGTTTTTCTGACACAAATTCAGATTCAAACAAATCCCTGGAGTAATTTCTACAGTAAACGTCGAAAAAGTTTTGGAATAAATCTCGGGGAATCGTTTCGCTTAAAGGAGTTTCCAAATGATTTTTCGGAAAAAGAAATCTAAAAAAGTCTCGAAAAAAGGTAAATCTCTCACGCATTTACTGAAGAAATCCATGGAAAAATTTCTACAAAAAATCATACACAACTCTTTCTGAAACTTCTGGAGAAATCCCAAATGGAATTTCTGGAGAAATTAGAAGTTGCTGTGGAAATTTTTGGTGAAATCCTTGGAAGAATTTCCGAAGTAAAAACAGTTCAGATTTTTGTAGGAAGTTTTGAAACTTTTTCTGAAAAATTGTTTCTGAAGGCATCGCTGAAAGTTTTATTAAAGGAATCTCTGGAGAAATTTCTGAATAAAAACCCTAAGAAATTTCTGAAGGAATTTCTGGCTCAAGTTTATGAATATTTTTTTGGAAAAAGTGGAGGTATTTCAGAAGTAAATAATGAAAGATGCATTGAAAGAAATCTTTGTGAAATTTATAGAATAGAAGGAATTACTAAACAATTTTTTGAAAAAAAAAAAAACGTAATCTATCTATCTATCTATCTATCTATCTATCTATCTATCTATCTATCTATCTATCTATCTATCTATCTATCTATCTATCTATCTATCTATCTATCTATCTATCTATCTATCTATCTATCTATCTATCTATCTATCTATCTATCTATCTATCTATCTATCTATCTATCTATCTATCTATCTATCTATCTATCTATCTATCTATCTATCTATCTATCTATCTATCTATCTATCTATCTATCTATCTATCTATCTATCTATCTATCTATCTATCTATCTATCTATCTATCTATCTATCTATCTATCTATCTATCTATCTATCTATCTATCTATCTATCTATCTATCTATCTATCTATCTATCTATCTATCTATCTATCTATCTATCTATCTATCTATCTATCTATCTATCTATCTATCTATCTATCTATCTATCTATCTATCTATCTATCTATCTATCTATCTATCTATCTATCTATCTATCTATCTATCTATCTATCTATCTATCTATCTATCTATCTATCTATCTATCTATCTATCTATCTATCTATCTATCTATCTATCTATCTATCTATCTATCTATCTATCTATCTATCTATCTATCTATCTATCTATCTACAGGGGATAGACAAAATGATCGGGACAGGCAAAATTTTCACTTTTCAAAAAATGTTTAATTAGCTGTAACTATTCGGAAAGTGCATCAAATATTCTCAAATTTTTACTGTAACTTCTTCAACTAGTTGTGTATCAGTGGACAAAATTTGGAAAAGATCGGACAATTCTTCACGAAGTTATAAAGATTTTTGAAAATGGTAAAATTATCCGATAGCAAACTTTGAGCTGTTATATCTCCGGATTCAATGAACCGAATGAAATGAAATGTTGACCATTAATGACTTATACAATGAGCTATGAAAAACCATTGACTTAACTTAATATTCTTAACACGGAAGAAAATTATAACGATTAGATTATTTTTCTAATAAAACACCAAATTATCCAAAACATCAACATCGTTTCAAAATTCAAGATGCAAATTATAGTTCATTTAGTTTCCCTCTAATTGACCTATATATAAATGCGTTTTGAAGGAAAGTAACAACATAGCCGCCAATAAATTGAAAAAGTAATGGGATGCATAATAAAAATAGACCAATTTAGTAAAAAATCGTGAAAAAAATTAAATCGCTTTAACTTTTTTGCTTGTTAAAAATTTCAAGTTAAGTCAAATGTTTTCCAGAGTTCATTATATAAGTCATGAATGGTCAAAATTTCATTACAATCGGTTCATTGAATCCGGAGGTATAACAGCTCAAAGTTGGCTATCGGATAATTTTATCTTTTTCTAAAATCTTTATAACTTCGTGAAGAATTGTCCGATCTTTTCCAAATTTTGTCCACTGATACACAACTAGTTGAAGAACTTACAGTAAAAATTTGAGAATATTCGATGCACTTTTCGAAAAGTTACAGCTAGTTGAACATTTTTTGTAAAGTGATCCCGATCATTTTGTCTATCCCCTGTATCTATCTATCTATCTATCTATCTATCTATCTATCTATCTATCTATCTATCTATCTATCTATCTATCTATCTATCTATCTATCTATCTATCTATCTATCTATCTATCTATCTATCTATCTATCTATCTATCTATCTATCTATCTATCTATCTATCTATCTATCTATCTATCTATCTATCTATCTATCTATCTATCTATCTATCTATCTATCTATCTATCTATCTATCTATCTATCTATCTATCTATCTATCTATCTATCTATCTATCTATCTATCTATCTATCTATCTATCTATCTATCTATCTATCTATCTATCTATCTATCTATCTATCTATCTATCTATCTATCTATCTATCTATCTATCTATCTATCTATCTATCTATCTATCTATCTATCTATCTATCTATCTATCTATCTATCTATCTATCTATCTATCTATCTATCTATCTATCTATCTATCTATCTATCTATCTATCTATCTATCTATCTATCTATCTATCTATCTATCTATCTATCTATCTATCTATCTATCTATCTATCTATCTATCTATCTATCTATCTATCTATCTATCTATCTATCTATCTATCTATCTATCTATCTATCTATCTATCTATCTATCTATCTATCTATCTATCTATCTATCTATCTATCTATCTATCTATCTATCTATCTATCTATCTATCTATCTATCTATCTATCTATCTATCTATCTATCTATCTATCTATCTATCTATCTATCTATCTATCTATCTATCTATCTATCTATCTATCTATCTATCTATCTATCTATCTATCTATCTATCTATCTATCTATCTATCTATCTATCTATCTATCTATCTATCTATCTATCTATCTATCTATCTATCTATCTATCTATCTATCTATCTATCTATCTATCTATCTATCTATCTATCTATCTATCTATCTATCTATCTATCTATCTATCTATCTATCTATCTATCTATCTATCTATCTATCTATCTATCTATCTATCTATCTATCTATCTATCTATCTATCTATCTATCTATCTATCTATCTATCTATCTATCTATCTATCTATCTATCTATCTATCTATCTATCTATCTATCTATCTATCTATCTATCTATCTATCTATCTATCTATCTATCTATCTATCTATCTATCTATCTATCTATCTATCTATCTATCTATCTATCTATCTATCTATCTATCTATCTATCTATCTATCTATCTATCTATCTATCTATCTATCTATCTATCTATCTATCTATCTATCTATCTATCTATCTATCTATCTATCTATCTATCTATCTATCTATCTATCTATCTATCTATCTATCTATCTATCTATCTATCTATCTATCTAGTCTCAAGTCCCTTTGAGGCAACAAAACTGAAGAACGGATCAATTTTTCCATGTTTTTGCCTGATAAACCTTCCTTGTGTGAACACTAACAGAACAAAACAAAGACAACCCAAATTGGACCTTCCGTTCACAAGTTATGTGCGGTCCCACGTAGAGTAAAGTGGGGCAAAAGTTCGAGCGGGGCAAGAGTTTCTTTTGAAGTTTTTGAGCTTAATTCAAATTATATCTTTCGGGTGTCAAGGTTGTTCGAAACCTTTTTGAAAAAGAGTCTTCACTCCAAAAATTATGAAAATTGATCACTATTTCGAAAAGTTATGACAAAATGTTGGTTTTTGATCAAAAAATTGTAATATGCGATGGTCCTTCCAACGCATGGAATGGAATTGTAAGGAAATCGAATTCGATATTTTATTTTAGGGCGTAATTAGGTATATCTTGAAGATGCTTTAGCATGTATAACTGTTTGCAAAAAAGATTTGGAAATCATATTTTACACATAGTGGGGCAAAAGTTCGAAATGTGGGGCAAGAGTTCGAGTCATGTGGCAACTTCAGGTAAAACCCTAAAATTCTGCAAAATGTACATATTATCTCTAAAAACGATGGAATCAGTGAGAAAATTCGATCAAAGTTGAAAAAAAAGTTGTTTTACCTGAATTTGGCGGAAAACTACTAATTTTTGGTGAAGTAAATTTAACCCTGATTTAGGTAAAATCCAGATCGAACTTTAAAGTGTATTCCAGTTCGAACATCAAATATTAATTGATTTTAGGTATTCCAA
>NC_085138.1:174917612-174942612 GCF_035046485.1 Aedes albopictus
CCCCTTCAAAATTTTTTGGCTGGATTTTGCATTTTGAGGGGGCACATAAAAAATATTTATCAAAATATCGGGTCTTGCTAAACATTCTTTAACAAATCCGATGAGTTTTTAATATTTTTCAGATTTAATGCTTTATTATTTTTATCCCCCCCTCGACCAGCCAAAGAGTGGTGGGACAAAAAGTGAAATAAATATTTGTAACGGCCTTATAACGTCAAAGGAAATTTGACTTCCTTGGGCTTAGAGTATCTTGGTGCCTGCCACACGATATACACATGCAAAATGATCATTGGCAGCCGAAGAAGCTCTCAGTAAGCCACTGCTTTTTTTTTTTTTTAATTCGTGAATTTCAACTTAGGCCAATTCTTCACACAATAAGCCAATACTGAAGTATGGTACTCATAAAACATTAAGCTGAGAAGCAGGCTTTGTCCCAATGGAGACGTTACACGAAGAAGATGTTTTGAAACGACTGCAATAAAATTTTAAACATACATGACTAATATATTGATTTTTTTAAAACGACTTCGTTTAGAATATCATACACACAAGGAAAAAACATTTACTTAGTGATTTGATTTGTTAACGTAAAAAAACAACTTCTTTTTTAAATTTAGGATTTAGATACTCAAGCAAAGCATGTTATAAGCAGCAATTAAATGATACAGCCGGCAAATAATTGAAAAAATAATGGAACTATTTCACACTTGAAGCCATTTCTTCCTGCAAAATACCTTAAAATCGTAATAACTTTTTTTATTTATTAACAGTTTTAGTTAAGTCTATTGTTATTTTTTTTAAATTCAATATATTAGGCATGAATCTATAAAATTTTATTTCGTTTATTTTATAACATGTAACATAACAGATAATTTAAATGTTACTAGAAACACTCTAACTTGATGTAGAATAGCCCAATCATTTGCAAATTTACACCATTTAAAGTGAAGATATAAAAGCCACACCTTAAATTTTCCAGAGCACAAATCTGAAAAACCAAATGACGGATTGAGCTGAAAAATTGTTCGATTGGTCACCAGCGAGTAACCAATCGATCAAATTTCCAGCGTAGTGCGATATTTGGTTCTTCAAATTTGTGCTCTTGAAAATTCGAGGCGTGACTTCGTCATAATCATCACGACTAGTTTGAGGATTTTGTTAATAATTTACACAGTTATTGCATGGGGGCTACCCACTTCTGATTACACTTCTGGTTTGGGATCAAGCCATTCTCTCTACATATGATCGCGTAGAAGTAGGCAAATATATGTAGAAAAAAAAACTGCAAATACATCAACAACCACCGCGGATCATGCACTAGTATACATGCGAACCTTGGCTTTCAATTTCAATACAAACGCGGAATTACATCAGCGTTGCAGAAATCTAGCCCCGCTGATCCTTTCATTAACCGAAATCACTGTAACTTCCGAAGGGAAAATACCCTTCACAGTGACATCATGTACTAATTCAAATCCTAACAATGTTATTACGTAAACAGGGCTAACATGCTATTTAGGAAGTAGGAGAGTCACCTAACATACTTACAATCTACACAACGGTAGTGCTGGCCCAAACCAAGCACCACCTTAGGAACTCGGAGAAATGCACTCATCTCGGTTCTGTTGCAAGCACAGGATCTTCCACCACCGTATTTTCATCCAATTTATTGACCGCCGCTGCTCTAGCCGACCTTTGCGCTTTTTTTTCCCAAATGAAAACCTTCTAGCACAGTAGGTAATTTTCCCTTGGCACTCGCTTTCGTTCCACGTCTTCGTCACACACAATCGGTAATTTTCCACACACCCGCAAAAAAATGCCACTGCACAGCCGAAAAAGGGGGTTGTTCGGGAGGATGGTTCGATCGCTGATCACTTTTCCGAACTTTTCACTGCCTGTTTCACGATACGGTTTCCTAAAGCACCAGAAAAATAATATTCCATTTCAATCTAGCCAGACTTTTCGTAGCCGATTCCGATACGCAACACCACACAAGATTGCCGAAAAATGAAGTAATGCGCTGCTGTTTTGACTGCAGGACTGATGGGGTGGTGTGTTTTTCGTTTTTTGACTGAAACGAGAAAAATCATCCGATGCGATGATGATGACAGCTTTCTGTCATCGTTCCACCCAGTGCTAGAAAACTTGAATAGCCGCAACTACCGGCTGCCACGCTCATCTGAATCTACTAAAAAGTTCAAACAAAAAAAAACGGATAGAAATTAAAATACACACACGCAACCAAAACAAATTGGAAACTCATGTAAAAACCAGGTCCAAACGATAATCCCTGACAGATTCAATTGGCTTCTTTAACGGTGTTGAGATAACTCGATATTCTGAATCTGCATGTCAAACTGGGCCGAAATCCAAATTTTCATGAATTTTGGAGTCCGGGAACCTATTTAAAAATCAATTTGAAGTTTGTATGGGAGCGATTTGTCGAATCACCCCTCGTCGCACTTTGTACTGGGCGGAGCTGTCAAACAGTTGCCCAGCTGTCAACAGGTGATTTAAAAAAATCTCTTTGAAATTGATTTTAGGTACCAAAACAAAGTTCTAAAAATCGGAAAAAAATCATAGTGACTCAGGAAAAGGTGCTCTTTCGTATAAAATTATAAAATTAATACATTTTTCTTAATTTAAAAACCCAATTGGCTTCTTTAGTGGTGTTGAGATAATTCCATATCCGGAATCTGCATGCCTAACTGAGCCGAAATCCAAATTTTCATCAATTTTGGTGCCCGGGAACCTATTGTAAAATCAATTTGAAATTTGTATGGGAGCGATTTGTCGAATCACCCCTCGTCGCATTTTGTACTGAGCGGAGCTGTCAAGCAGTTGCCCAGCTGTCAAAAGGTGATTTCAAAAAATCTCTTTGAAATTGATTTTAGATACCAAAATAAAGTTCTAAAAATCTGAAAAAAAAATCATAGCGTCTCAGAAAAAGGTGCTCTTTTGTTTAAAAATAAAAAAAATCATTTAATGGGCCACGTTCGGTGTAGTACTAGATTTGTAGTAATGAGCTGAATTTTAGTTTGGTGAGAAGGCCAATTCTCCGTTTCTGCAATGAAATGGTGCAAAAAGCGTGGGTATTATGATTCCTTGCCTAATTTAATACTGTTTGAGCAAAACTTTGGATAACTATGTTGTTTATGCTGCAAGAAATGGAGAAAACAACAACACTGTTTTCCAAAGTTTTGCTCAAACAGCATCAAATTAGGCAAGGATTCATAATACCCACGCCTTTTGCACCATTTCTTTGCAGAAATGGAGAATTGACCTTCTCACCATACTAAAATTCAGCTCATTACTACAAATCTAGTACTTCATCGATCTGTCCTATTTTTCCTAATTTAAAAACCCAATTAGCCAGAGTGGCTGCGTCACGCGAGGGTTCATTCACAAATTTCATAACCTTGTTCTTATTTTGTCAGTTACACCCTATTTGCGAATTACTCCCGATTTATTTTTCGTTGGGTAATGAAAAGGCTTTTTTTGGCGTTTCTTTTGCGCAGAAATTTTTGTTTGGGTTTTGCTTTTGTTTGTTTATCTTTTGTTTAAACATTCGAAAACAAAATCTTTGATTGACTACCGGTGGTACGCATTTTACTGTTTTTACTGCATTTGCAAGATCTGAAGAAAGGACAGAATGGAGAATCCTCTATTTGGAACGGCTCACCTTTTAGACGAAGTCGATAGTAAGTATCCTAGGGATTTGTTACGCTCAAGTTGAAAAATGATGCCCAACTTTTTTTTTCACCAGAAAAGTTAATGGTTCTGCTACGCGACGGTCGAACATTGATCGGTTATTTGAGAAGCGTTGACCAGTTTGCGAATTTGGTCCTTCATAGGACAATCGAGCGGATACACGTTGGCAATGAGTACGGAGATATACAGCGTGGGGTGTTTATTATCCGAGGCGAGAATGTTGTACTTCTGGGTGAAATTGTAAGTATCGAGTTGAATGGCGATTGGGATTTGCTATTTAATATAACAAGTTATTTCAGGATCGCGAAAAGGAGAACAACCTTCCACTGAAAGAGATATCCGTCGACGACATTTTGGATGCCCAACGAAGAGAACAGGAAGCGAAACAGGAGAAACACCGACTGATATCGAAAGCTCTGAAGGAACGGGGATTAAATATGAACTCCGAGCTCACCCAGGATGAATTCTAGATAAGCGGGAGTTTTTACATTACCATTAACTAGGGTTTGTTAACCTTTCCAAGTGTATGGTTTTTATGTTTCTTTTTTGTCTACTTGCAATATAAAATAACAAAGGATTAAATAGCTTTTTAGTTATTTTAAGGCCTATCCAGAAACCATTTCCCAGAATTGTATTACCTACTCGGGAAATATATGTTTAGATACTTGTTTATGGAGAACGAAACTTTGAGAAATGGTTTGCTAAAAGTGTTATAGGAAGCACTAGACGTAGCTTTTGTTTCGTTTATTTTTGTAACTGTAACGATTTCTTGTTAGATGGGATGATTATACATACAGTCTAGACTCCTACTACACGGTCGGTTCGGGGGTGCAGTAGGAATCCGTGTTGTGGGAATCACAGAGCTTATGGGATTTCGCCTAATTGGGGGTGTGAGCGAATATCTCAGGTGTATTACAAGATAGCACCATACTTTCTTCGGCAAAGTTGTAGTACTAGAATAGATCTTCCAAACACTGCCAACTATCATCCAATTAGTTGACAATTTGGCCGATAGAGGCGCTGTGTAGAAGTGGTTGCTATGTACACTCGCCAGTAGAAGCACTCATAAGTTATCACATGCGATATCTCAAGATCTACTTTATTTGGAACAATGCTGTCTTCGGCAAAGTTGTTCAGTAGGTCAAAAACAATCTGGTGATTCAACAATTAGTTTGTGATTTCGCCGCTAGGTGGCGCTAGTTGTCAACTAAAATTTCAAACTCCGCTATCTCGAGATCCAGAGCAGATAGAAAAGCGCCATCTTCGGCAAAGTTCTTCAGGAAGTCAAGAGTTATCTGGTGATTCAACAAATAGTTGGTGATTTCGCCGCTAGGTGGCGCTAGTTGTCAAGTAAAGCTTCAAACTCCGCTATCTCGAGATCCAGAGCAGATAGAAAAGTGTCGTCTTCGGCAAAGTTCTTCAGGAAGTCAAGAGTTATCTGGTGATTTAACAATTAGTTGGTGATTTCACCGCCAGGTGGCGCTAGTTGTCAACCAAAATTTCAAACTCCGCTATCTCGAGATCCAGAGCAGATAGAAAAGCGCCGTCTTCGGCAAATTTCTTCAGGAAGTCAAAAGCAATATGGTGATTCAACAATTAGTTGGTGATTTTGCCGCTAGGTGGCGCTAGTTGTCGAGTAAAGTTTCAAACTCCGCTATTTCGAGATCCATAGCAGATAGAAAAGTGCCATCTTCGGCAAAGTTCTTCAATAAGTCAAGAGCAATCTAGTGATTCAACAATTAGTTGGTGATTTTGCCGCTAGGTAGCGATAGTTGTCAAATGAAGCTTCTAACTCCGCTATCTCGAGATCCAGAGCAGATAAAAAGTGCCGTCTTCGGCAAAGTTCTTCAAAGAGTCATGAGCAATCTGGTGATACAACAATTAGTTTGTGATTTCGCCGCTATGTGGCGCTAATTGTCAAGTTAAATTTCAGACTTCTCTACCTCAGGATCCAGAGCAGATAGAAAAATGTCGTCTTCGGCAAAGTTCTTCAGAAAGTCAAGAGCAATCTGGAGTTTCAACAATTAGTTAATGCTTTAATCGCTAGGTCTGGCAAGTTGGCTATCTGAGTACCCAAAGCAGATAGAAGAGTGTCTTTAGATACGTCGTTGTAAATGTATACTAAAGAATTCCAACGTACGCAGGGTTTTTAGGCAAAGGAAATCTTCGATTTTATCGACTACGCAGTCTTTTAATTTGTAAAAACGAAGCAGATTAGAATTAAATGCGTATAATTCGTTTCAAAACTAGACAAACCAAATCAGTCATGTCCAACAACAACCTGACAAGACAGCTACAGTTAGACGGAACATAAGACCAAAAGCGAAAAATTAGTTACCCCTAGAGATGACAAAAAAAAAACAGTGTTGAAACGTCGGGTACATAATAAACCTCGTTTCCCTAAATCAAAACACTGCGTAGCTGTGAATCGTAGATTAATCCGCCAGTCGATCCGCCAAAGATATGAAGAGGAAAGATGAAATTTGTCTCAACTGACGTGTAGACTGTTTTAATTAAAATCATATTTTTATCCAACTTTATCTAGCTTATACATATAATATTCAAGCATATATATTTATCTAGCTTCATCTAACTTATACAGTCAAACCTCAATGAGTCGATATCGAAGGAACCATCGACTCATGGGAATATCGACTCATGGAAAATATTTCAAAAACTTTTTTTTTAATTTGAATAATAAGAAATATGATTGTCTGCTGATCACAGGAATTAAATAAGGGATAATTCCGTGGCATAGGGTGCGACAATATTCAAAATTCTACGAAGTTGCATAACAAACAAAACTCGTACTCCAGAAGAGCTATAGCACACTGGGAATTGTGACGTCCGGTTTTGAAATTTGGCTATTTGTGGTTCGGCTGCATGTAATGACATAGGAGAACTTTTTTTAAGCTGAGTTATATGCCCGAATTTTAGTAAATTTGGCGACAACGGAAGATCTTTGTTGTTTGAGATCCTGAGAATCGCTGGTTGATCAAAACAACGCCGTAACTTGGGGTCAAGACTGGTTCTTCCGAGGATCACACATTACTCCCGGGGTCGACCAGTGTCTCTTTGAATCAGTTATTTCCCGGAATGAACTTCAGAATTTAAATGAGCTAAATGTGAAACCGAAAATCAAAACTTCACGCACCGTACTTCAATCAGTTGTGGTCTTGAAAGTATCATTGAGCAAAGGAATCATGGAAAATATCGACTCATGGAACATCGACTCATGGAGGTTCGACTGTATGTTCGCACTTAGGCGAATACTGTATTTTTTTTCATTTCATTACCAATTTTAGGGGATTTTTTAATTATCCTAGCGGCGAAAACACCAATTAACTGTTGAATCATCAGGTAGCCCTTGACTTCCTGAAGAACTTTGCCGGAGATGACCTTCTTCTATCTGCTCTGGATTCCGCGTTAGTGAAGTGTTAAACATTACTTGACAGCTAGCGCCACCTTGCGACAAAATCGCCAACTTGATGTTAAATAACCATATAGATTTTGACTTCCTGAAGAACTTTTCCAAAGACGACACTTTTCTATTTGCAGTAGATATTCAGAAAAAGAAATTTGAAACATTACTTGACGACTTACGCCACCTAGCGGCGAAATCACCAACTAATTGTTGAATCACCAGATTTCTCTTGACTTCTTGAATAACTTTGCCGAAGACAACACTTTTCTATCTGCTCTGGATCCCGAGGTGAAGAAGTTTCAACTTTTACTTGACAACTAGCGCCACCTAGCGGCGAAATCACAAATTAATTGTTGAATCACCAGATTGCTCTTGACTTCCTGAGGGCCCGTTTATGAACCACGTAGACTTTTTGGGGGCAGGGCAGTGGGTTCTAGCTAAAGTCTACGATCCATACAAATTTCATTTTGTTTTGTTTAGACAAAAGTCTACGAGGGGGAGGGGGTCTGAGACTGAGATGACTGAATTCGGGTCCTAGTGGTTTATGAACGACCCCTGAAGGACTTTGCCGTAGATGACAATTTTATATCTGCTCTTGTTTCCCGGGATATAGATGTATGAAACTTTACTTGACAACTAGCGCCACCTGGCGGCGAAATCACCAACTAGATGTTGAATCACCAGATAGCTCTTGGCTTCCTGAAGAACTTTGCCAAAGACGACCCTCTTCTATCTGCTCTGGATCCCAAGCTAGAGAAGTTTAAAATGTTGCTTCGCGACTGGCGCCACCTAGCGGCGAAATCACCAACTAATTGTTGAATCATCAGATTGTTCTTGACTTTCTGAAGAACTTTGCCGAAGGCGACACTTTTCTATCTGCTCTGGATCTCGAGATAGCGGAGTTCGAAATTTTAGTTGACAACTAGCACCACCTAGCGGCGAAATCATCAACTAATTGTTGAATCACCAGATAGCTCTTCACTTCCTGAAGAACTTTGCCGAAGCGACTCTCTTCTATCTGCTCTGGATCTCCAGATAGAGAAGTTTGAAATTTTAGTTGACAACTAGCGCCACCTAGCGGCAAAATCACAAACTAATTGTTGAATCACCAGATTGCTCTTGACTTCCTGAAGAACTTTGCCGAAGACGGCGCTTTTCTATCTGCTCTGGATCTCGAGATAGCGGAGTTTGAAATTTTAGTTGACAACTAGCGCCACCTTGCGATGAAATCACAAACTAATTGTTGAATCACCAGATTGTTTTTGACCTACTGAACAACTTTGCCGAAGACAGCATTGTTCCAAATAAAGTAGATCTTGAGATATCGCATGTGATAATTTATGAGTGCTTCTACTGGCGAGTGTACATAGCAACCACTTCTACATAGCGCCTCTATCGGCCAATTTGCCAACTAATTGGATGATAGTTGGTATTGTTTGGAAGATCTATTCTAGTACTACAACTTTGCCGAAAAAAGTATGGTGCTATCTTGTAATACGCCTGAGATATTCGCTCACACCCCCAATTAGGCGAAATCCCATAAGCTCTGTGATTCCCACAACACGGACTGCCGTGTAATAGGAATCCGTGTAATAGGTGACCGTGTAGACGGAAGCCGTGTAGTAGGAGTCTAGACTGTATGTGGTAGACAAGTGGTGTTGTATTTTAAAATTTAATATCAATGTCCTAATCAGGTGAAAGATGGCCTAGGCTAGGTAGTCTAGTGCCTATCATTTCTGATTCGTATGCAAAATGTTTTGTGTTCAATGCCTGACCCGTGTGTTCCTCCTACCTTTTATATGTCTATCGAATTGAAAAAGCTCTTCTTCCCAATTTCATAGCACAGTGTCAATCCATCATGGCACGCCTGCTTGTTATGCAATCTGTAGTTTTTTTTTTTCATTATATGAGACAAAATGCTCATTCCATACAGGGTTGTTCTAGTAAAAAGAGTCGACTTTCAAAAATGTGCTGCGTAATTTGGTATATGTAGGTACTCTTACCAGAGATCGAAAATCATCTTCACTTCTATGACTGTTGATTTTCATGTAGATACCTCCAGATATGGCATCTGATATTTGCAATTTATTTTTGAATTTGACGTACGTACAATTTTCTATGTCTTCTTCGTCAAATGGAATGGAGATCAATTGTAGTTTTATGATTGCCTATAGCGAAATTTTGATGATGCACTATCGATTTTCGACGAACTCGAGACAAACGGAGTCAGATGAACATGATGCAATTATTTTTAGAATATGATTGTAATCTCATTAGGTAAACCCAACAGCCAACTATACTTGTTTCAATAGTGGAACTAGTAATAAACAATCAAAATACTATTGATTTAAAACTAGATATTTTTTTTCGTTGATTTCGAATAATTTGGCTGATTTGCAGTAACTTTTGTTCAAGCACTTTTTTGGAAACGCATTCTTGGCATAGGAATAGTCGTTCAAAATCGTGGGAAGGAAAGGGTTAATACAATAATAGAAACTAGGTCACCTCACGGTAAGCGATTTGTCAAAATTATTCATATTGAGGGAACATTTCGGAATATAATGTATCGCATTGCTACCAAAAAATGTTATTAGATTTAAGTATTTTTATATATTTGATTACTTGCTGAATAACTAAAATAACCTCCAGCATTTGTCCATTTTTTTTTCTGATAGCAACATCCCATTATAGGGACGTTTCGTCTAACTCCGATTTGTTGAGTAGTGCGCTATCTTCCAATAATTTGTTGCCATCTTTTGTCACGATGTCCACTCCATGGCATCGTGAACCAATAAGGGTTTCATCCTTCTCCTCAGGCTCATTTCCATTCATACAAAACAGAAGACTTTCGCTCATTTTTGACTCACTCAAATGCTCCAAATCAGCATCGGAGTCGAAGTCATTCGACTGGCTGGAAAACGACAAATCTGCGGGACTGTCTGTCATAACGCTACGGCTCAAAAGATAGTCCCTGAAAAGACAACAGATGTTTTCCGTTGAAATAACAATTCATCTATCCAGAACAATGACCCGTACCTGAATGTACTTGTCAGAGAACTCCCTTCTTCATCCGTACCTTGTCCTATCAAACCAACGACACATCCCGCGGTAGAGATTTCGTCTTTTGGAAACAAACCGCTACTGGTGTCGGGCGGAGTGCCTCCATCTGGAGGTGTGTTATCGGTTAGTGGATATGGTTTCATTGCCGGTTCCGTCGTAGCATCATCTTCATCTTCCTCTCGCAAACTTGAAAAACTCGAATGACTGGTGTAGGTTGTGTGTTGCTGGTCAGCAGGGTTCAGGCCTGCTAGCAGCATTACCGGTTTACGGGAGCGTGGCGTCATGATCGATTCCTAAGAAGTTACAGAATTGAATATGTTTATAATTTGAACTGTGTCGAAAAGACGAGAAGCAGAAACATATGGATTTATGCATGCTGTAAGATATCAAAGCAACTACTTTAACAAATGCATAAAGAATGAGAACTACATAGGGTGACAAAGGGTATTATCGGCAGTTTTGTTCTCTTCGTTATGAGGGGATTTTGTCGGCCAAATTGTCTGAAAGTTAGTCATATAATACATCTTGATTGGGAAAGATTTGAGACGAATTTTGAGTTCAATAGGTTTCAAACAAAAACAAAAAAAAAAACAAAGAGAACAAAACGGCCGAAAATACGTAAGTTCCCCTAATTCAAAATTTACGTTCAAATGATTATAAGTGTGAATAATGATGAAAATTTGGTGAATAGGTAACTAATGATGCTGTTTTCCATATTATGGTTTTTATAATGCCTAATAATAATATCTAACAAGCTTGTTCTTAACGTTTGATTTAAAACAGAAATGGCTTATGAACCTTGTGCTCAATCATATGTAAAAATATATATTAAACATGTCATCTACATAAAGAAATATTTCAAAACTGAATGAGGCATTTGTGATATGTTCGATAATTTTATAGACGAACAGCTACATGCATTAATGTGAGCTATGATAATGGTTGACAGCCTTAGAAAGCTAGCGGGTGGTTTGAAATGATTGGAAGGTATAGGAACTATTGTAACTATCATAAATTATTCATAAAATCAATAAACATTTCAACCAAAAAAATACAATTCATAGGAAAGTAAAGATGATTAACCGGCTATAGTAGAACACCACTTTGAAATTATAAAAAAATTCTACACATTTTATTCGATCTACCTTTCAAACTATACTCGGGCATTTTAAATTATGTTTCGAACGCCGAATTACCTACAATAACACAACAATGAAACACTAATAAATTGCGAACCAACCTGCATCGATTTCGGCATCCGTTGCGTTGATTTGGTAATCGGTGACATCGAGTTTCTGCCGTTTAGCGCCGGTGTACTCGCCAGGTATCCAACATTCCATGCATTGACCTCAAGGTTTGCGTTGTTTTCGTTAACCATATCAATCTGATCATTGTCTCCATTGGAACATAATTTCGTTCTGCTGAGTAGCGGGGAAACTCCGACTAGTCGGCAGTCCTCGCTAAGCTCTATCGATTTTCTTGCACTTTTCAAGTTATCTTCGAAGCAACACTTGAGCAAAGACGTCGACGTGTACTTTTTACCCGATCGCTGATCGTGTCCAAATGGTAATCGAAGGCTGCCCATCGATACACCTTTGATGAGCTTATTTTTCAAAAAAGACATTTTCTTCTCCTTGCCGCCGCGATTCGAACAATCTTCCTGTACTATGGTGCTTAAGTTTGGTTCAGACCTGTACTTTGACCGGCTATCACTCAAACTTCCAGCAGCGCTCGGTGAACAGTATCGGTCTTCTTCATTGTCACTGAGAGTTCTGCATTCATCGCGATGCTCGGGACTGTCATCGTCTTCATCGTCACCGATATCATCGTCTTCCTGTTCAACAAAATCCTCATCGTCTTCGGGTGGTGGAGGTTCATCGTCCGAATTCAGTCGAAATCGCTTGGTCCCGTAACCATCACCATCCGGTTCAACGGATTCCAGTAAAACCGTGGGTTCTTTGGTAGTGCATCGATAGGATTCCACTGACGCGCTAGACGTGGAACTATTACTTCGTTTGACGAAGGACGACAACGCAGGCGAACATGAACTTGAGGCGATACACTCTGTAGACGAGGCCGACGAAGACGTGGTTGATGTAGAAGAAGATCGTTTTCCTAGCAACGCCGGAGAATCTACTGCTGTGGGCAGTGGACTTTGAAACAGCACTCTTTGTTTGGGAATATGTGGGATTGATCCGTTTGGTGTCTGGTGCGATCACGTCGATCAATGGATAGACATCAAAGCATGATTTTTAGAAAGCCGGCATGTTGGAACCATGCGCATTAGTGACAATGAAATGGATGCCATGCATGCAAATTGAAATGCGGTTATTGTGACAGTAGAAAAGCATAATGGTTCAAATGGCTAGTTTTGTGGAACACTACCCTAATTTTAATTGGAACGGTAAGGACTTTTATATCTTTCAAATGAAGAACAATAAAGATGTTAACAAGTCCCAAGCTTGTGTAATTTCTGCCGTCTGGTCCAATGACCACCGTTATTTATACCAGCGAAAGTTTATTGCATATGTCTTAAATGTGCACTGACATTTGTCCAAATGCCAAGTTTTTTTTAGTCTAGCTCTTACATTTTTCAAAAGGCTCTATGCACTATTTAGGACTGTACCTAAACGGAAAATATGACAACGTACTTAACAAACCTTTCTGGCTAACATCTTGATCATACACGGAATGATACAATCATTCACTATATCAGCATTGTATAATATATTTTAGAATCACAAAATTGCATTTGAAATTCCATGAATTAGCCAATTTAAACCACTGTGCAATAAGATCGTATAGTAAAAATGACCTTACCTGTATACTGACGGGAGTGTGGCTGTTTCGTTTCGGAGTTTTCGATATCGGATGTTTGTGGAAAATGTGCCGTTTGATCGAATCGCCGAAAGATTTCACCATCTTGTTACTGGAACCACTGGAGCTTTTCTCTCTCAGCATGAGCACCTGCAGCGGGGTGCCGTGTCCATTCTCCCGATTGAACTGTTTGATGAGTTTCTTCTTTTTTGAAGATTCCGGAAGGCTTTGAATATGCGCATAGAGTTGGGCCAGCGCAGTATCGGTTGAGTTCATGACGTGGGCTTCTGCCGTTTTCTCCCGATCAACGAAAGTGTAGACCGTGTTGGCCACTGAATCGGATGTGACCGATTCGTTCAATATGTGCTCCGGGGACATGGTTTTTCGTCGCTTTCGCTCTACGAAATAGGCTCGAATGTCAGTCGCCAGCTTGGGTGGGATATGGAACAACCGTGGCCCCGTTTTGATCATAAAACTGATAATACCGAACATTTGCTGGGTAGTGGCATGCAGAGCTTCGGGCGATAGTTTCCGAGGACAGATTAGGTGAGGCGTAAAGACGGTGGCTAAATTATCCGCCGACATTTTGTTGGTGCTTTCATGCTGCACGGTTTTATACAACATGTCTATTATACACTGCAACAGCTTATTATTCTCCTTCGGAAGCAAGAGCACCAAAAGCTGTATAACATGAAGCAATCGTTCTTCGCGAAAAGCCGCCGAATCTTTTGATTGACAAAAATCCGCCACTTGGCAGTATGCTGGATAGTAATGCTCTGTCAGGAGCGGCTCGGAGAGATCAGCCAGAAAGTTTTTCAAAACGCTAGCACAGTCATGAGCCGTGAAGTCTCCTTTCTCCAAATTGATCGGAACTCCGTGAAGCAGAGCATTTTTTAGTTCGCTTTGTCGTTGCAGTGAACCAGTTTTACGGAAAATTCCTTCCTGGGATATGTCTGGAAATATATTGGAGATTAGCTGAATTTGAAATGAGCGCTTAACTGAAATTGTATTTCGAACAAAAGTCATCTTCTTTAGTTTATGTTATTCTAAATGATACGCTTAAAAGCTATTGCTACCTTGATAACTTACTAGGACAGTGCCAAGCAGAGTATTTCTCTAAAGTAAATAATCCACCTAGAATTCTTGGAAGAGTTTTTCTATACAATGCTTCAATAACTATGATATTCTGTTTAAATAGCTTGTAAGGTTCAAAAACCACGTAGACTTTACGGGAGGAGGGGGGGGGGGTTGGCTAAAGTCTACGCTCCATACCAATTTCAAAAATTTTATATGAAGAAAAGTCTACGAGGGGGGAGGGGGGTCTGAGATGGCCAAATTTTGGTCTACGTGGTTTATGAACAGCCCCTAAGTTGCTAAAGCCGTTAGTACACAGGGACAAATATGTGTCCAAAAATAAACCAATGCTCAAACATCTTATTTTACTCGATCGAATTTTCAAATAGTGTCAAACTGATGTTGTTTCTTGAGTTCTTTCCTTGTCAAATATTTTACCGTTTTACCCTGTATACTTCAGGCCTTAGTCGAAATAAATCCGAGAACACCACTAGAAACGTGAAAATGTGTAGAATTTTTATTCAAGGTTAAAAACAGAAATATTGATCAAACCGATTTGAACTCTTCAATCAACAGTTTGTTTTTTTTTTTAATTCATTTGTAGCTGGACAGAAAATACAACAATCTTTCCGAAGAACCATAACATACCACATACAATACAGTAATTTGAAGTTCTAATGATATAAAATTACATTATCTTTTATTTGTAATTTTGTGGGGCTCCTAAAATTTGGGGCCCCACACCTAGTTTTATCATGATTTTGATGTTGCACTAAATAAAAAATGCATATCATGTGGCAGTTACGAAGATACCATATCCTGCAATAAGGGCACAACATAAAAAAATATGAATTTTCAGCGTTTGAAAGTTGGAAATCTTGAAGCACCTCCTACCAGTTCACATATTTTGCTAATCATTTGACAAAAGCAAATCTGTAGGACTATCAGTTTAACGAGTTTTGGATGTCTTTTTTTCAACGACTTTTGAAAAAGTTGACCGATTTTGAGTTGTGCCTTTATTGCAGAAAATGTGTAAAAACGCCAAAATCTCGCGTTTCTCAACGAATTTCGGGACGGGTCTTTACTAGGAATCACTAAACTAAGGTGTGAGATGAAAGTTCACATAGTTTTCCATCATTTGCCATGAAAATATCAAAAATGACAAATTTTAAGTTGCGGTCCTATTGCAGGAAACCGACGATCAGTGGAGGGCACCGTTAACCGAAACGTGAACGTCGTAAATCGTTTCGTTAAAGCTTTAAAATTTAACTCGTAAACATTAATTCGTTAATATTTCATAGAAATTTAACGCCGTTAACGTTATCCGTTAACTCAAAATGAAATATTCGGTGGAAACAATCACCGAAACTTATCTATAAATTTAAATTACAGATTTAGAGTGGAATCGACGAAATCTTCGAAAAGATATTCAATAAATCAGCAAATCCCAAAGAACACTGTTGAAAATTAAGCAAAATGGGCGGGCCTACTTTACCGGACTACTTTGAAAAGTTTTCAACGGGGATTTAAAATGAGAGAACGAACTTTTTTGCATTATCATCATAAAGGATTCAAATGTGACTAAAACCATGTGAAAGTATGGTCTAAGATATACTGAAAACTTGTTCAAAGATTATATTCTCCATTTCTTGCCTCTTCAACTACACACTAGCCTTGAGTTTTGCTCAAACAACATTTTTTTTTTTCTTCTTTATTAGGGTGATTTTTAGCGTCGATGGCTAGTTCATCACCATAGTCAGGTAGGAAAAATGTTATCCTACCGAGCCCAACCTAGTGGCTCGCAAATTTCGTTACAATTATGACACAAATACAGAACAACCAAAAATGAACTAACACTAGGGTAAAAACAGAATTAGATCTGACTATAAAGCCCAGAATCTTGCAAAAAACGGATGACGCTGGCTAGGAACGATGTATTGTTGCACAGGATGTCACGGATGCTGCCAGTCAGACCATTACTTGCGCGGTGCACTTCATATTGGGGGCAGACACACAGAAAGTGCTCAGCCGTGTTGTGGGTGTTGCATATGAGACATGTCCGGTGAAAGGGGGGACCTCCCATGCTATGTGAAAGGCGTGTATGGCCGGTCCGCAAACGGGATACAACCCGCTGTTCTCTCAGCGAGCCCAGGTCCGTCCATGGTCCGGTATCCGGCTTAATCTTGTGTAGATAGGCTGTGTTGTCCCTTTGGGACCACTCGGTTTCCCATTGTTCGCGGAAAATCTTGGTAATCCATCTTTTGACGTCATGAAGGGGGACCTTGTCGGTGTACATCGGTGCAGCATGACCCGCCCCAGCGAGCCGGTCAGCTGTGGTGTTACCCGGAACGCCGCAATGCCCTGGGATCCAAGCGATAGTTGTGTTTGGTGGGGCAAGCCGGATAATATCCTGAATCCATGGATGCACAGGAGACTCGGCCTGGAGAGCCGATACCACGCTAGCTGAGTCGGTAAGTACGAGGATGGGCTGATCTGCTGGAATGGTGATCGCGATGAGAATGGCGGCAGCTTCGGCCGAGAAGATGGAGCACAAATGGGACATGCTGAGGCTTGTGTTGATATTGGACCCGGAGACACCGATGCCAACACCTCGGCTCGACAGTGAACCGTCTGTATATCTGTGGAGGTGGTTTGGGTATTTGTTTCGAAGCCAGTCGAGTACTGATGCCCGTAGTACGACTGAATTATCACCGGCTCGAAAACGGTTCTTAATTGTGCTATCAATTCTTGGTGTTCTTGAATGCCAACTCCTGTCTCCGTGCCAGTGGATCTTGGCCACCAGGGGGAGATCTACGTTGGCTACCGTGCGGAGGATTCTGCACCCCTCTGAGAGGAGGAAGATCCTTTCACTTCCTGAGGCTTTCTCGGCGAAAGCAGCGGCTTTTCTACAGATGGCTGCGGATATAAGGTGGCGAAAGGGTAGTACACCTGCTTCTGAGCACGCAGAATCCGCCGGAGTTGACGGTAGCAGACCTGATATGATTCTTACATAGTTGTTGTACACGGGTGTGAGGACTTGGAGGAGTTTTCCGGTGGCTATGCAGGTCAATTCTAATCCATAGGTCAGACGACTGTCGATTATAGAGCGGGCTACTCGAAAACGAACGGCCCGATTGTTGGAGCGGTGGGGGCGTGAGATTGTACGCACCAGGTTGAGCCGAGTACGACAACTGGCCTTAACGGAAGCGAAATGTTGCTTGAATGAAAGCCTTCTATCGATTAAAACCCCAAGGGTTTTGACAGTTTCTTTCAGTGGAATGGGCTGACCTTGAATCGTGATAGGAGGACCTCGGATTCGATGACCAGTGTTGCAGATATGACAACGTACGCTTTTAGGTGCAGATAGGGTGAACCCGACTGAGGATGTCCATTTAACTACGGCGTTGACAGCGGCTTGAGCTTTTATTCTGGTGCGAATGGGGGTTCGTCCAGGAATCACCAGCAGGATATCATCAGCATACACAAAAATATAGATACCACTGGGAAGATTAGAGAAGACTCCATTCATCGCTACCAGGAATAGGGTGACGGCGATAACGGTTCCTTGAGGTACACGTGTCTCTTCGGCGAAGGACTTGGATGAGCTGTCGCCAATTACAACTCTGAAGGAGCGATTCGACAGAAAGTTTTTAACGAAATGGAGTACGTGTCCGGACATACCCCAATCTGCAAGTTGCTTCAGTACCAGAGGGGTCCAAGTGCGATTGAAAGCCTTGGAGAGATCTAACGATATAATTTCGGTGTGCAGTCCTTTGGAGTAGGCGTCATGGAGAACATCACCCAAAGTGGTAAAATAGCTGTTCGTACCAAAGCCGGTCCTGAAGGCGTGTTGACGGTGGTCAAGATGACCATCGGCTTCGAGTTGTTGCTTCAATCGTCTGTTGACCATTCTTTCCATCACCTTGGAGAGACAGCATGTGAGGGCAATCGGGCGGAAGTGCGATGGTCCGCGTGTGGGGTCGTTGATTTTGGGAATGGGAACGACGAGGCTTTCTTGCCATTCGGGGGGGAAAGAATCCGATAGCCAAAGTTTGTTAAAAAGGTCCAACAGTTTCATTTTTCCGGGGAGAGGTAATTTTTTAAGCAGCGGGTATCCGACTCCATCGGGCCCAGTTGATTTACCTTTACAGCTGCTGAGGGCAAATTGTAGTTCTTGGAATGAGAAAGGTTGGTTGATCGCTGTTCCTCTGAAGTCAAACGGTACGTGGAAATTACTAACGGAAGATGTCGAGGGATTTAGGCGGCGCTTGAAGATGTCATCATAGGTGTCTATAGCCGACAGGCCTGAGAAATATTCTCCCAGGCAGTCGGTAACGATAGCCGGATCGGAAACTTGTTGATTTTGTATCTGGAGAGATATTGGAGTGCATTTTCTCTTGCCGCTAAGGGCATTTACTCGATTCCACAGTTCTGCAGAAGTCTGCGAAGCGTTCATGCTATCGAGAAATTCTTCCCAGCTGGTACGCTTCGCGTCACTGATAATTTGTCTGCACTGGATGTGCAGCCTTCGGTAGCGGCTGAGGGCGTTTTCTTTTTCGGGGTGATTAGGCGGAAGACGTTTGACGGCGCGTAGTGCCTTTCGCCTAGCTTTAACTGCTACACGTGTCTCCTCAGTCCACCAACGGAGGGCCCGCCGTCTGTGCTTGTTGCTTGTTCGTGGAATTGCGATTTCCGCGGCTCCGCGTATCAGTTCGGCAAAATCAGTGATGTTACAGGGGTTACGGATTTGGAGTGTTTCACGAACCGAAGTGTCGTAAATATCCCAGTCCGCACGTTCATATAGCCATTTAGGACGTCGTGTTACAGCCGGAGGAGTGGCGGAGATATATATATGGATTGGATGGTGATCGCTCCCGTGGAGATCTGCATTAACACGCCATTGTAACTTGGGAAGAAGTGAACGACTGACTGCAGTTACATCGATGGCGGTTGAATTATGGCCATTGAAGAAAGTATTTGAACCGTCGTTTAGGACAACTAGATCTGATTCTTCGAAGAGGTCCAGGAGAGCGATTCCTCTGGGATCAGACCGATTTCCGCCCCATACTGTGTGGTGGGCGTTCATATCTCCAAGGCATATCACAGGTTCAGGAGTCGATTCTAACAGGCTGGAAACCTCTTCAACTACACACTAGCCTTGAGTTTTGCTCAAACAACAGCAACTTAAACAAGAAATCCTAATACCCACCCTGTTCGCTCGTTTCATTACAAAAACGGAAAATTTATTACCATCTAGCTCACCTTTCAGGTGTAGTAATGAAATGGGTATTATACTACACCGCTCGTGTTATATTGACATATGAATCAGAGTAAAAGCGATACTGAAATATGCAACAATTGATAGGACTTAACGATTGATTGAACGGGCGCCAAACTTAACGCCGTTAACGTAATTCATTAGTTTTTAAAAATTAACTGAAACGTTAAATCGTTAAAAAAAATTAACGCCGTAATTAACGGTTAACGGATTAACGAAAATGTATTCACCTCTGCCGACGATATTTGCCCATGTCTAAGAGAGTCAGGGAAGTTACTATTACGAAGGTATTTTAAATCTCCCGGGAATCGAACCCAGGCACACATTCGCACAATATGTTCAAAAGACGGTGAGTACGATGTGGACCTCCCAGGATTAGTTTTAAAAAAGTTACAAAGGGATTGGTACAAATGTGAAACTTACTTTTCTCCTGTACGAGGAAATCTATTAGCTGCCTGACGTCCCGTATGTTCTGTGCGGTAAGGACGGTTTTGGCCGTTTCCGGCGAGTTGGACTTGGTAGATGCACATCCTCGAGCCTTTTTGTGAAATCCTTTCCATTTCTTTACTTTTACCTTCTCCAAGCTAGCAGGATCATTTCTGTGGAATAAAATGGTTATTAGTTTTCATTAAGCGTTGGCATATAACTTGTACAACCACCACACTCACTCGGTATCTGTGTTCAAATCCAGCTCGAACGATAAGTGCATCCTGACTAGCGTAAGAAATTGTTCCGGGTGTTCATTTTGCAATCGGTCAGCTATTTCCTGATCCAATCGGATTGGATTTGCTTTGTCGCACATCTTCCTTCGGAACTGTTTAGGTCAGGAAGACGGAGTTCAACCCTGCACTATTATATTTTTTTATGTCAACATTTTCAGACGACCCACAAGAACGAGTGAATCCCGCAATGTTTAATCACGCATAATGTCGTAAAACTAGTAATTATCAATAAAATATTATAACTGAATACATATTGATTAACTCAAGCCTAAATAATTTGTCAAAATATACACATAATTTAAGAAAATAATGAAAATAAAACGTTGTAAATGGATTGTGCAGTTCACTTGTACCTGCCCACCACAAACCGACATTTTTTGACCGCGGTCGACTGTCAAACGAATAGGCCTTTTTGGTTTGAAAACATTTTTCGCAGCGCCTCTCGTGTACGTTCTGCGTAGCTTGTCGTACAGACTTTATTTACTGCGGGTGTCGATTTTTTTCAGGTTTAGGTTTGGCAACACTGCAATGTCACAAATGTAAACAAAATACAGCTGAAGAAAATGATCAATCAATTCCGCAATTTATTTATAAAATAATGTTTTTACAAGTTTAATTGCAATAATCTCTTGAAAAAGTGCTCAAACAAAGACTCCGTGCAAGACCATCCAATTTAAAGTGAGTAGACACGATTTTGTTGACTGTTTCCGCTCGTGAAATCAAAGTGTGTGTGCCCTCCTCGTCAGTATGAAACTGTGAGGAGTAGGCAGGACTATGACGACCTACGAAGCGCTGGCAGGCACCAGCTCATCGTCATCCGCTGGCCCTTGTCACTGGTTGAAGCACATGAAGCTGTACCGTATCGGAATAGTGATCGCGACATGCCTTCTGTTCGCTACGTTTGTGTTTTACTACCTTCTGCTGAATGTGAGTATAATAAATAAATAAGAAACTTTTTTGTGTTTCGATAGTTTGCTAAAACTAGTTCCTCTTCTAGGATGAATCCAATGTGCCGAGCAACGACATCCATCGGTCGCGATCACAGCTGGAGGCATTCGACGAGGTGAGCCCGCTAAAGGCCGCTGATTTGAAGCTTCGGATCGATGAGATGTTACGGATAAAAGGGACCGTGTCTTTGGAACTCCGGGACTTGGAAGCTCGTCGTCAGAAGTTGCAATCGGATATTGGACAGTACAACCAAAAGATAGACGAACTGAAGCAAGAGTTAGCTCGCCAGCAAACCGAGCTGGAAAGGTTGAAGATATCGGTTGAACAAGCTCAGGTGGCACAACGGGAAGCAGTGCTTCGCAACACACCTGAATTGGCCCTGCCAAAAGCTTTATTCTCACTTTCCGTGCCGGAACATAATCGACCCATCTCGCGGGCATTGGTGCGAGAATGCAAAATGAGTACCTGTTTCGATCATTCCCGTTGTAGTTTAACTTCGGGCTTTCCGGTGTATCTGTATGAGCCTGATGTAAATTCCGTTGTAAATTTAGGATACGATATTGACGGCTTTCTGAAAACGACCATCAAACAGACCCTTGGATATAATGCACACTTAACGGATGACCCTAAAAGAGCCTGCGTTTTTATGGTCTTGGTTGGTGAGGCGTTACCAGAGCAAGAGACAATCCGTAACAATCGTTATGGAGTAACGAATCTTGAAAATGGAAAACAATTCAGTGGTTCTAGTCTAAACGTGACAAAACTGAAACAATTGCCCTTCTGGGGTGGAGATGGCCGGAATCATATTTTACTAAACTTTGCTCGTCGTGATTTAAGCATTGGCACTGGAAACATATTCCGGAACGCAGACACTGGTCGCGCAATGTTGGTTCAATCAAGTTTCGAAGTAGGGCAATACCGGAAAGGCTTCGACCTGATAGTTCCTCCGATTCTGGGTCCGCCGGGTGGCGATGTGTGGCAAGAGTGCAGTGCAATGTTACCTGCCAGGAGGAAGTATCTTTTAAGTTTTCAAGGGGAAATGAATGTGCAGAATCAATCGAAATTGAACCACGTCGACGATGAAACGGAAACAGTAGACGATTTCATAATAGAACACTTGAAAGAGATGTCATCGGGACACACGCAGGACAAGTTTCTGCTGCAGTTTGAGTGCATACCAGCAACGGAACAACGAAATCCATCCACTATTAGAGATTGGTCGCTTTGTGGAACTGATAATTCCAGAAAATCGGTATTGAAGGACGCCACGTTTACTTTACTTCTGGCTCCCGGAGGAAACAGTGTTAGCTCAACGTTGTTCCAAGCACGGCTTTACGAAGCTCTACGTGCTGGTGCGATTCCAGTGATTCTTGGAGGGGATCAAATGGAACTTCCATATGCCGAAACGATCGAATGGCGAAGAGCAGCAATATCCCTTCCAAAAGCTAGAATAACTGAGCTGCACTTCCTGCTTCGAGCTATTTCAGATGCCGATCTGCTAAGCATGCGTCGCCAGGCCCGTCTTATTTGGGAAAGATATCTCAGTTCGGTACAGGCAACTGTCGATACCATCATAGCGAGCTTGAGAGACCGTCTCGGAATTCCACCTAAGTCTGTTCCTCCCGTATTGGCTCACAGTGTGTTCAACGCGAGCTTCATTCCTCTTAAATCCGATCCAGTGCTGGACACCGAACCGGAAGAATCCCTCGGGCCTATTGAACCACCTTACCCTAGTCCAGCCTTTCGGCGGAACTACACCGCTCATCTAATACAATCTCGCGAAGCTTGGAACGATTGGGCAGACCCATTCGCTTTGTATCCCCAACTGCCGTTTGATCCGGTGTTACCGTCTGATGCCAAGTTCATTGGATCGCACATGGGTTTCCGACCAATTGGGAAAGGAGCAGGAGGTGCCGGGAAAGAATTCGGTGAATCGCTCGGAGGGAACCACCCTCGAGAACAATTTACCATCGTAATACTCACGTACGAGCGAGAACAGGTCCTAATGGATTCTCTCAGTCGTCTCTATGGTCTACCTTACTTGCACAAAGTAATCGTCGTTTGGAATTCGCCAAAACCGCCATTGGAAGACCTTCGATGGCCTGATATTGGTGTTCCGGTTCATGTTGTCCGAGCACCGAGGAATTCCCTAAATAACCGATTTCTTCCATACGATGCCATAGAAACGGAGGCCGTTCTTTCCGTCGATGATGATGCCCATTTGCGACACGATGAGATCCTATTTGGCTTTCGCGTTTGGCGGGAGCATCGGGACCGGGTCGTTGGATTCCCAGGACGGTTCCATGCTTGGGATACAAACACTTTAGACGCATGGAATTACAACTCCAACTACAGTTGCGAGCTAAGTATGGTTCTGACGGGAGCAGCGTTCATCCACAAGTACTACACATATCTGTACACCTACACACTACCACAAGCAATTCGCGACAAAGTGGACGAATATATGAATTGCGAGGACATTGCAATGAATTTCCTTGTGTCGCACGTGACTCGGAAACCCCCCGTTAAGGTGACCTCTAGGTGGACGTTCCGCTGCCCCGGTTGTCCTGTATCACTCAGTGAAGACGACACACACTTTCAAGAGCGGCACAAGTGTATCAACTTCTTTACAAAGGTGCGTTTCAAAAATTTAGCTCCATTTTGCTATTAGGACAATTCTTCTATGCTTATCCTTTTTGCAGGTATTTGGATACACGCCGCTACTGAACACACAGTACAGAGCCGATTCCATCCTCTTCAAGACACGAATACCCCACGACAAGCAAAAGTGCTTCAAATTTATCTAAATATAGGCGCAACTAGTTTCTTACTCACCTCTACAGAATTAACAGGTTACTACAACCTCCGTGGCCATTCGGATGAATCGGCACCCGAAAGAATTCCGACAGACGTTTGCCGGATTCTGATCACCCCAAATGCAGTCAGCACATTTTAACGTTATACCAAAAAAAAAACAAAACAAAAATCATAGAGCTATGCACGGACAAAATTCCACTTACATCAGATTGTACTAGATTACCAGAAACTTTCAAATGGCAGCAACTATCGTCTGTTAGTAGTAGTTGGACGTACCTAACCACATTTTTTTCCATTGCGTCGTAAACCTTCGGTTTCTGTTGAATGGAGTTCTAATTTGACACGTTTTATGAGACTTTTTATTGACATTATAAATAGGTAGAGCAAATCGTACAACTTTGAAAACCCCTTTCAATGTTCTCATTTTTACTTACCCTTCCAGTGCCACATTAGGTTAATCTAAAATTTAGGTTTTATTATGAGTTGTATGTGTGTGGAAGTGTTGTATTTGTATTCTAGGTTGTACACGTATCTTATACATTTCAATGGATATAACGCTTTATACTACGTAACCGTCTATTAGCTTTATGAAAATCAATGTAATAAAGATGCTGTCGTCTATTCTGCCGAGATGTTTGAGTTTATTCATTGTACATATAAAATCCCCCACCCTTAGTTAGAATAGGAAGGTTCTAAATTGCCATTTAACAAGCGGATGAAAGGTTTGATTCTAAGCTCCCGACTCATACTCGACTTATTTTTATTGTTCACTGAATAAGTGATGATTCGACATCGAAGATGTGGGGGTGAAAAAAATATGTATAAATCGAATCCATTCCATATCCATATATATAAACGCAGTGGCATAGAGTAAGGTGGGGCAAAAGTTCGACCTTAGTCGAAAATTCAATTTTTTTCAAGAAATCGAAACAAATATAAATAAATGAATACCGTGTGGTGATTCTACCATCCATGAGCTAAAATTTTGCTGAACAAAGTTACGCCAAATGTCTTTTCAATTTTGAGTTACAACACTTTTTGTATGTGTGTGTCTAATTCGAACTCTTGCCCCACCACTGGGGCAAAAGTTCGAATCTAGTGTTTGTGGTATTTTGCTAACCGTAGCACACTGTTTCAACACTTTGGCAA